>NC_041410.2:83489681-83789681 GCF_900747795.2 Erpetoichthys calabaricus | reverse complement strand
TGCAGTGCACGTGCGCTTCGATGTGCCCTGCGTCCATCCGGTTTACAACCTTCGGTTAGTAATATGGATATTACAAGTACAGAGCGGAATTCAACAGTAGATGATGTCACATACTAGGATTCTGATTTGTTGAGAGTCCTGGTGACCTCAGCCATCAAGCTGTTTCCCCCTATTGGCCATTCCACAGCTGAGTCAGTGGTGAATCTGATGATAGGACCCTTCTACCCATCGATTCCAGTGCTCCTCCATCAGAGATGACTTTTCCTTAGGCAGGCAAACAACTTGGCAGTAGGGCAGTGGCACCAAGTGCCACATCTGAGTACCGAGAAGGTAAACAGAATAGGTGAGGGTTGCTGATGACTAACAACAGAGATGCAGGCTGCACAGTTAATCAGCAGTTCTAGTCAGGGTATGCTAAACTGAAATAGTGATTCTTCATCTATTCTATGGGACTATTTGTCAAAGTTTTGCTGTCTTTCAGTCTCTATCCCAATACTGTATACCTTTAGGCTCTTCCTGATGAAAGATTATGTTTCTGTTGTTTATCATTTATGGTATTTGATTAATTATGAGGGTGGCACGGTGGTGCAGTGGTAGCGCTGCTGCCTCGCAGGTTCGCTTCCCGGGTCCTCCCTGCGTGGAGTTTGCATGTTCTCCCCGTGTCTGTGTGGGTTTCCTCCCACAGTCCAAAGACATGCAGGTTAGGTGGATTGGCGATTCTAAATTGGCCCTAGTGTGTGCTTGGTGTGTGGGTGTGTTTGTGTGTGTCCTGCGGTGGGTTGGCACCCTGCCCGGGATTGGTTCCTGCCTTGTTGGCTGGGATTGGCTCCAGCAGACCCCCGTGACCCTGTGTTCGGATTCAGCGGGTTGGACAATGGATGGATGGATGGATTAATTATGAGAATCACGTGGCCTCTGGCAGTTAAGAACATTTGTTCTGCTCACTTTAATCGCTTTTTGCTGCTACAATTATCTAGCGAAATTTAATTTTGACTATTTACTGGTTGGTGTTGTCAACCTTGATGAGTAAAGTACTGTTTACACGCTAAATGCCCAAGGATTATGTGCACTAAATAACTGGAAAATGATTAAGAAATGAGGACTTGTGCTCAAGAAACAACAGACAGTCAAAATATTGAGGGAACCAAATGAGAATGAGTGGTCAGGATTCAACAGGCAAAACAAAATCAAAAGCCAAATTCATAAAATTCTAGCTACCACAACAAAGATTAAGAGTTTTTTACATCCACCATGGAATCACACATTGTGTAATCAACACAAACTTTATAGTGAAACTTTCGCTATGTCATCAGAATGACAAGCAGGGTCATAAGAACTTTAAAATAGCATTGTATAAATAAAGAAAATGAAAAAGTTAAAGGAATTCTTAATCCCAAAATGATTTTTTTTAATTATACTGTGATGTGTGAGTCACTGTCTTACACCCGAAAAACGAGTTAACAGACTTCAGGAAAACCAGCTTATTTCAAAACAAAACAGGAACAGTGAGTGTATTTATTGAAATAGGAGCTACCACTTCACTGCACACAGACACAGCAAACAAGGTGTGACTTTATCAGTTGTCTTGCCTTGGCTCCCTTTCTCCAGTTCAGGAACAGATGGTCCTCCTCATCAGGTCGGTCCTGCAGCCGCGGATCAGTGGCTGGCATCGGGTCGTCCTGGGTAGGTGGTGGGGGGAGAAAAAAAGTGGGTCAGGTCAGTGGCTGGATGAAAGTACTCCCCATATCAACCCTTGGCCAACAGATGCATTACGCGTCATGGCTGCGGAAGCGTAGTTGTCTCGGTGACGTGGCGAACCTATCGTTGATTTGTGTAAGATGAACAACCCTCAACGGACACGTCACCCGTGTTTCGGCAAAGGTGGGTCTTAACGGGTCTCACAATGCATTACTTAACTATTGTAGTTTGTAGTGAAGGCCCAGAAAAACGTTTTGTTTCATGTTTTTCTAGGAAGGGCCCTAACAAAGTTTCTGATAGAATGGGACCCAATGGTGACCAGCGCTGGGCAAATGCAAACACTATCAACAACAACAACATTTATTTCTATAGCACATTTTCATAGAGCAATTTAGCCCAAAGTGTTTCACAAGATGACAAAAAGAAAGTTACAAGAAGAGAAAACAATTAAAAATAAGCAATAATATTAAACAGTATATAACAAGGTAAAGTCAGATGTCCAGGAGAACGGAAAATACAAAAACAAAAACAAAACTCCAGTTAGGTTGTAGAAAACATAAAATCTGCAGGGGTTCCAAGGCCAACCGTCCATCCAGCATCTACTGGGCATTTTACCTAACACAATTATTCCTAAATCAGACCTCGTAGATTTCATGATTCACATGATGGGATTTGATGGAGTTGGTCTCGTGGACAGCTGAGACACCCACCTTCTTCTCAGGGGGCTGCATGGTGCCTAAATCAGGTGGTCATGGCACAGATTGCCACCATATAAGAACCGGAGAAAACAATAGAGAATAGTGGACATTAATACAATTAGTAGTAAGATTGCAGGTCCCTGAAGAATATGATAATTATTATTTTTTATTATTCATTTACTATTTATTTATTTATTTTATTTATCATTTTTCCCTTTCAAAAGTGTCCATGAAAAAATATCTCACGTTAATTGTGTCCCATAACCCACGTGTTAACTCATGCAGTTATATGCTCACAACAAGCAAAAAAAAGATCATTTTTGAAAATATATTACTAAATATGAAATGAAAGTAGTTCACAAACAACACACGTGAAGACCCGCCTCTCCTCTGTATTCATTGGTCAAGAGTCCTGTCTTCAATTAAAAGGCGTGATCCCATGTGAAGAGGCTTCTTCTAATGCATATGCTTTGCCTGTTATGAGCAAACAAATTGATCTGCGGATTATGTGACACAAGCATTTCAATGATATTTTTGATAGTTTGCTGTTTTAGAGTGTGGTTTACCATTGGTTCCCATTCTATCAGAAAGTTTGCTATGTCCTTCCTCTACTAATATTTTCTTAGCCTTCACTATAAACTACATGTAAATACCCCAGAATTGACAAAAATACATATGTAAAAGAAGTGACCAGATGACTCAACATCTGGGGATAGTTGCTCTGTGGTGGTCTTCTTCAACGACATGAACAGATATCCCTGTTAACAACTATCTGCCAAAAGGGAGCCATGGGGCTAACGTTTTAGGAAAGTCATCACCATAGGGCAGAGTGGTGGCTCTGAGGCTAGGGATCTGCACTGGCAATCAGAAGGTTGCCAGTTTGAATCCTGTAAAATGCCAAAAGGGACTCTGCTCTGTTGGGCCCTTGAGCAAGGCCCTTAACCTGCAATTGCAGAGCGCTTTGAGTAGTGAGAAAAGCGCTATAAAAATGCAAAGAATTATTATATTACTGGAGTCAGGGAGGGGAAGAAGAAAATCATGAAAGAAGCTCAAGTGATAAGACCTCAGTCAATTCACATGACAAGACAATAAAAGTGCAGAAGATCCAGACTGCTGTTCTATCTTTAAAAGTAAAGGACTTACAGAATAGGAATAGAAGAAATAATATCCACATTGTGGGGTTATCAGAGAGTGTGGGAGGAGACAATCCCCAGGATGTCCTAAGGAAGCCATGCTTTGCTGAATTCTCATATCTTTGAGATTTTTCAACTGTTCATATACAGACTTGTGTACCAACTAATTCATGGAGGATCAGACTGTTGATCATAAAACCTCTTAAGCATGCAGACAACCAGATGTTCTTGCAAGAGGCTACAAAATTTTCCAGTTTGTCTTTCGAGGGCCAGCTTAACTACTTCTTTCCTGATTATTCCTCTTCTATTATTCCTGCCCATAAAGCAATGTCACCGGTATTTAGAGGGGCTCAAAAGGTGGGACTACAGTCCTTTCTTTTATATCCTATTCTCTTCAAGCTAATCCATGCCTCCAATAATGTCATTTGTGATGACCTAAAGTTGGCTCTCACAGCTATTAATGTTAAGATTTAGGTATGTTCTCTTTGTAAGTCAACTGACTTCATTTTCCCATAATTCTTCACAGCTGATTTATATCTTCATTCACATAATGACTCCAATTTCCAATACAATTTGTCCTATCTTGACCTTCATCCATTTAATTTTACAATGTAAGGCTTTCTCCAGCATCTTTATATCACTGTGACATTATCTAGATTGTCCTTTCTCCCCTTTACTTTTTAATCTACCTCTAGGACCTGTTGCTATTGTCCTTCACAAATCTGATCTGATAGCTCCTGTAACCATTTACAAAACTCACAATAAAATTTGAACAAAAAAAAATAAATATAATACACAGAGATCAGAAGGTGTGCCAACCATCTTATAGGTGGGACAAAATGACACAAAACATCATGTGACTAGCAACAGGCATGGCAACTGTAAACAGCATGGCCTTGGCTTTGCAAAGATTGGCACAAAATTGTGCTGACCATTCAAAAAATGAAGTCGGGACAATACTGATATAATAATTTAAGAAGTGCAAAAAACAATTGTCATAAATGGTACAAAACGAGCAGTAGAGGTTCCTCAATCCAGCATCAGATTAAACTGGTCTGAGAAAGATATAATGTTACATTGTTGGTAGTATGACCTTGTGGTCATACTTCTTTTCAAATTATTTCCCTCCTATTGTGCCTGCCCATAAAGCAATGTTGCTAATGATTAGAGGAGCTCAAAAGGTGGGGATGCTGCCCTTTCCATTTTATCCCATTAGTTATGTTTCCTTTGTAAGTCAGTTGACTTCATTTTCCCATCATTTATCACAGCTAAATTTATAACTTCCATTTAGAGTTCCATATTCAGAATGACTCACATTTAAAGTACAATTTGATCCATCCATCCATCCATTATTCAACCCGCTATATTTTGACCTTAATTAATTTGACGTTACACTGCATATATCTTTCTCCAGGACCATTATATCACCAAATTCCTCCAGCATACTCTATTTAGCTGTTTCTGCACTCACCTGCTGTGACATTACCAAACTGTCCTTTCTCCCCATTACTTTTCCATTTACCTCTGGGACCTCTTGCTATTGTCCTCGATACATCTGACCTGATAATTCCTAAAACCATTTACAATACCCACCATAAAATTTGAACAAAATTAAGGCAATGCAATACACAAATGACAGATGGTGCTTCCCACCATCTTACAGGTTGTTATAGGTGGAACAAAAGTGCACAATACATCATGTGACTAGCAACAGGCATAGCAATAGTAAACAGCATGGCCTTAGCCATGCAAAGACTGGCACAAAATGGCGTCCACCCTTAAAAAAATTAACTCAGGACAATACCAATATAATATTTTGATGTTTGAATTATTTTCACAGTGTTTTGGTGTCATTTTGTTTATTGTGGTTGTGTCGCTGTTTTCATTATGTGGTTTGATTTTCATGGGAACCGCCATATTATTTAAAACTTAATGTGTTTGCTTTATTCTCACCAGCAATATGCAAGTATCCATTTGAATGAGAATTATAGAAACATGGCACCATACAGAGTGCAGGCTGCAAAGCTCAAGTGACGAATGTTCCTTTGGGTTTCTATAGCTGCATGACTCATGTCAGTACATACAGTGGATTCAGAAAGTGTCCAAACCCTTTCATTTTCTGCACAATCTCTTATGTTGTAGATTTAGTTTTGAACACTGGAAAAAAAGGGCACATGTTACATCAGGATGGGCATCCGGTGCAAAATTTTGCCAAATCAATATGGAGGTGAAAAGAGTGTCAGGCAGAGTAATGATTATGAAGCTGGAAATTGGAGGTGTGATGATGAATATTGTTAGTGCAAGTTGGGTGTGCCATGGGTGAAAAAGAAGATTTTTGGAGTGAGTTGGATGAAGTGATGAACAGTGTACCCAAGGGACAGAAAGTGGGGATTGGAGCAGATTTCAATGGGCATGTTGGTGAAGGGAACAGTGGAGATGAGGAGGTGATGGGTAGGTAGGTATGGTGTCAAGGAGAGGAATGAAGAAGGTCAGAGGATGGTGGATTTTAACAAAAGGATGGACATGGCTGTGGTGAATACATATTTTAAGAAGAGGGAGGAACACAGGGTGACGTACAAGAGGTGAGGAAGAAGCACACAGGTAGATTACATCCTATGCAGAAGAGTTGATCTGAAGGAGACTGAAGACTGCAAAGTGGTGGCAGGGGAAAGTGTAGTTAAGCAGCATAGGATGGTGGTCTGTAGAATGACCTTGGAGATCAAGAAGAGGAGGAGAGTGAGGGCAGAGCCAAGGATCAAAATGGTAGAACATGAAGAAGGAAGACTGCAAGGCTGAATTTAGGGAGGAGGTGAGACAGGCACTGGGTGGAAGTGAAGAGTTACCAGACAGCTGTGAAACTACAGCAGATGTAGTAAGGGTGACAGCAAGAAGGGTGCTTGGCATGTCATCTGGAAAGAGGAAGGAGGAAAAGGAAACCTGGTGGTGGAATGAGGAAATATAGGAGAGTATACAGAGGAAGAGGATGGCGAAGTAGAAGTGGGATAGTCAGAGAGATACAGAAAGAAGACAAGAGTACAAGGAGATAAGGCACAAGGTGAAGAGAGAGGTGGCGAAGGCTAAAGAAAAGGCTTATGATGAGTTGTATGAGAGGTTGGACACTAAGGAGGGAGAAAAGGACTGGTGGGCTAGAGAGAGGGACCGAGCTGGGAAAGATATGCAGCAGGTTAGGGTGATAAAGATGGAAACGTACTCACAAGCGAGGAGAGTGTGTTGAGCAGCTGGAAAGAGTACTTTGAGAGGCTGATGAATAAAGAGAACAAGAGAGAGAACAGGTTGGATGATGTGGAGATAGTGAATCAGGAAGTGCAATGGATTAGCAAGGAGGAAGTAAGGACAGCTATGAAGAGGATGAAAAATGGAAAGGCCATTGGTCCAGATTACATACCTGTGGAAGCATGGAGGTGTTTAGAAGAGATGGCAGTGGAGTTTTTAACCAGATTGTTTAATGGAATCTTGGAAAGTGAGAGGATGTCTGAGGAGTGGAAAAGAAGTGTACTGGTGCCGATTTTTAAGAATAAGGGGGATGTACGGGACTGCAATACCTACAGGGGGATGAAATTGATGAGCCACAGCATGAAGTTATGGGAAAGAGTAGCGGAAGCTAGGTTAAGAAGTGAAGTAATGATTAGTGAGCAGCAGTATGGTTTCATGCCAAGAAAGAGCACCACAGATGCAATGTTTGGTCTGAGGATGTTGATGGAGAAGTTTAGAAAAGGCCAGAAGGAGTTGCATTGCGTCTTTGTGGACCTGGAGAAAGCATATGACACGGTGCCTCGAGAGGAGCTGTGGTATTGTATGAGGAAGTCAGGAGTGGCAGAGAAGTACGTAAGAGTTGTACAGGATATGCACAAGGGAAGTGTGACAGTGGTGAGGTCTGTGGTAGAAGTGACGGATGCATTCAAGTTGGAGGTGGGATTACATCAGAGATCAGCTATGAGACCTTTCTTATTTGCAATGGTGTTGGACAGGTTGACAGACAAGATTAGACAGGAGTCCCTGTGGACTGTGATGTTTGCTGATGACATTGTGATCTGTAGCGAGAGTAGGGAGCAGGTTGAGGAGACTCTGGAGAAGTGGAAATATGCTCAGAGAGGAGAGGAATGAAGGTCAGTAGGAACAAGACAGAATACATGTGTGTAAATGAGAGCGAGGTCAGTGGAATGGTGAGGATGCAGGGAGAAGAGTTGGAGAAGGTGAATGAGTTTAAATACTTGGGATCAACAGTACAGAGTAATGGGGATTGTGGAAGAGAAGTGAAAAGGAGAGTGCAGGCAGGGTGGAATGGGTGGAGAAGAGTGTCAGGAATGATTTGTGACAGACGGGTATCAGCAAGAGTGAAAGGGAAGGTCTACAGGACGGTAGTGAGACCAGCTGTGTTATATTGGTTGGAGACTGTGGCTCTGACCAGAAAGCAGGAGACAGAGCTGGAGGTAGCAGAGTTAAAGATTGGCATTGGGTTTGACGAGGATGGACAGAATTAGAAATGAGAATATTAGAGGGTCAGTTCAAGTTGGACGGTTGGGAGACAAAGTCAAGAGGTGAGATTGCGTTGGTTTGGACATGTGGAGAGGAGAGATGCTGAGTATATTGGGAGAAGGATGCTAAGGATAAAGCTGCCAGGTAAGAGGAGAAGAGGAAGGCCTAAGAGAAGGTTTATGGATGTAGTAAGAGAGGACATGCAGGGTGAGACAGAACAAGATGTAGAAGACAGAAAGATATGGAAGAAGATGATCCGCTGTGGCAACCCCTAATGGGAGCAGCTGAAAGAAGAAGAAGAAGATTGTATGTGGATGAAGGGTATTGACTCATGCCTAGTAAAAAAATACATGATGGGGGCAACACAAAAATGTGACTTACCTCACGCTGCGTTATTTAATGTGCTGGCCCCGCATCATTATATAGCACCTTTCAAACAATACTCCAAGTGTCATATGTGAACACCCACCCATTCACTTTCTGAGCCTGCCTTTTTTCCTTTTAAGGATGCCACAGTGGCACAGTGTGAGAACCAGCAATGGGCGCAAGTTCACAGTCACACAGGTCAGTTCTTTGGGATGCGGGTGGAAGTTGGTGCCAGCTAATGGATCAAATGGACAAGGGGGAGAATCTGAAAGCTCCTCCACTCAAACAAGACGTTGAAACCCGTGTCCTTTGAGGATGTGGAGCTACTCCCTGCCCGCTGTATGACTATACCAGAACATCATTCAAAAGCGGGTAATCAGGAGGCTGTGACACAACTGTATTGGCACACAGAGAAGTGCTCCTTTCAGACGAGAATTAATATTGAGGCATTAGAGAGAGCTGGAGGGTGCAATGCGATTCCCATTAAGATGATTAATTTATCCAAATCTAAAATGCAAAACGCAGCCGAGTCTTTTCTGTAAGCCCTTGTATTTTTTCACTTTCTGTGATGCTTATCGATATTACGCTGCAAGTGGCTCATTCCGGACTTTTAATAGGCAAACTAAATTGAACAAATCAAAGAGCCTCTCGGCGATAGCACAGCCCGTTGCCATTAACTTTGTTGCTCTCGTCGGGCTGTCCACACATCCTTTACTGCTTTTTTAAATATGTACAATTGGAATTAGTTACATACAGTAATTTTTTTTACTAATGAGATTACATTTTTGGCTTATTGCCTAGCAACAAGTTTCCTTTTTTTTTTTATGATAACATTTCCTGTGCCTCCCTGGAAGGGCCAGCAGTGTGATTTTGGGTGCATTGTGCTGCTCCCCTTGGGTCTAAGTGTAACCCAGCCTTTTACATTTATTTATCTAGTGTGACCAAAAGGTTGCACCCCAGAGCCCCTGGCTCCAGACACAAGTGCACATACACAGTCTAGGGTTCAAATCAAATTAATTTTTTTGACACAGAATACCTTTTCCAGGTTCTTTCTCCAAAACAGATACTCACAAATACCCCTCAGCTCTCCTGGCAGCAAGCCTTGTCCTCGGCCTACTGACTCCAACTCACTTGGATGAAATTGAGCGGCCTCTTTTATGCCAGTCTTGGGGGTACTTATGGTGCCACACAATTAGACTTGGAAACACTTCTGGGTCAGGCAGAAGCTTCTTGAAGTGTGTGAGTCCTCTCTCCTCTCATCTCCATCTGGCGCACAACGACAGGGCTGGCCATCAGGACTACAAAACCCAAGATGCCCTGTGGGTGTACAAATGAAAGCTCTACCCAAGGGATGCTGCCATTTTGGGTACTGGAGGACTACATGTCTTCTGAGAGACTGTTCTTCCCTCTTTTTTCATTATATCTTCTGTGATGGGGCTGGCGTCCCGAACAGGATGGTGCTTGATTTCTTACCTGTCTGGGAGGCCACCATACATTTGCCTGCTTTTGCCAGGTGGTACATTAGAGTGAATATGCTGGCATCTCAGCAGAGATGGACTGAAGACCCTTTCCTGGTGAAGATGTCAGTATAATGGAGAGACAGAGAGAGGCGATCTACTTGGACCAGTAGCTCCCCTGATATGCTAGATGGCAGCATCCCTGTGTTAAGATTCTCACAAGTTCTGAGTTTTCAGTTTTTTTTATCTTTAATACATTTTTATTTCTAAAATTCTGTTTGTGCTTTGTCATTCTGTGGTATTGAGTGTTGGTTGATGGTTGAAAAAAATAAAAGAATTGAAATGGTTTTAGCATAAAACTGCAGCAAAATGACACGAAGGGGTCTGCAGACTTTCTGAAGGCGCTGCACCCGTGACCACGCCGCGCTCATCCTCACATTTTCACTTTCACACGTTCCCCTCAGTAAGTGGAACAAACTTTTCTCTACCCTTACATAGAAGGTCAGATTTTCTGAGCAAGACCCCCATGAGGGACATTGCTGACCTGTGACATTCAATTTGACGCAGGACTGTGAAGCAGAGCTGCCATCAGAGCAGAGTGTTCCTCTCTGACAAGCACGACTCCAATTTATCACTCGGCACTGGAGCTTGTCAGCCCTGATTGAGTCATTTCACTCGGTCTTCAGAAAGGCCACTTTTTGACATTTCTACTCTTGTATGCTCTTCTTGAATTTTTTTTTCCTTCTCTGCTTTGTCAAAAGCCTCTCAGTGCCTTGGAACCTAACTCCCAAGTCTCACAGCGGCGTCCTGCAGCAGGTAGCAAGTTGAAAGACCACCAGTGTCACCTTCTGGGACTTAAAAATTCAAAGTCTCTGGTGTTTTTTTTATCATGATGAGCATGAGATCTGAGGTAGAGAGGTACGTTAAACAGAGAAGGTCAGCATGTGATGATCAGACAATGTCTGTACTGAATCAAGTAAAATTATGTCTTGAGAGGAGAAACAAGTACGTTAAGCAGTTGGGACACCACCTTGTGACTCCCCATAATTGAAAAAGGTGAAAATCAACAAGGGCTTACGTCTTTTCAAACGGGAGTGACTCGGCAGGAAAGGGAGGGTCCAGGAGGGTGTAAAACGGAAGTGATGTCAGCGGTGGAATGGCTGTCAGTCTTCTGTTCTGCAGCGGGAGAGAAGGTATTAGTCAACGGTGCCAACCTCAGGTGTGGTGGGTCGTTACCATCACCAGAGCCCTTACACTTCCTCACTAAACACTACAAAAGCGTTAGATAAATGTGTTATTTAAAAAATACCTTAACAATTCCATTCATGAAATGCACATAAGCTCTTACTACAAGCAGCATTTGAAATTTCAGAAACAAGGAAAAGCAACTCTAAATTCCTTCCGCATCGATACACATCCTCATCTCAGATTTAAACCAAATACTTTCATTTAACATATCAGCTTTAAATACTCCATCCTCCATACTGCACATTACACACTTTGATTCTATTTAGCTTATTTTTGTATAGGTCCCCCGCTGAGTGTAGGGACAGAGTTCACCGGTAGGGGCCATTATAAAATGTATAAATTAAATGACAAAATGAATACTCATAAAGCACAGATTGGATTCAAAAGGGAGTAACATAAACGAGACAGCAGTCCGTTAAACAATCTTGACGGGCCAGTTGACAGTGTCGGAAAGGAAAACAAAACCTCCAGTCAGCAGCATCCCTGACAAAAAGAAACCTCTGAAGGGTTACAAATCTAATAATTATAAAGTTAGACACAGTCAGAGCCCTAGAGACCTCGGCCAACTTGCCGCCCACCTCGCTCCTGGTCACTTGACAGTAAAGTTTGTTCTCGGCTGTCTAATCTGATGATAGAATCTATCCATTCATTGATTCCAAGGTTCCCAGTATCTCAGGTGTCTTTCCATTGTTAAGGAAACAGTTTGGCAGCAGAGTAGTGGCACCAAGTGGGTCCGTAGTTTATCTATAAGAACAACAGAATAGAGGAGGGTTAGTAGCAGTCAGGGTGGATCTACCATTAGAGAATACACCCAGAATTTCACCAACGCCTCACCAAACTCCTGGTCGATGAAAGTATCCGTGATTCAAAATGATCAAGGGCACCAAATTCTCAATGAACTAATTAAGTATTTGAGAATAGAAATGATCATGCCCGAGGGCAATGAAGCGATCAAGTCTCGTGCTGAAATCAAAAATGAGAAGTACAATGCTCAACTCTCTGTTAAGGAGCTAAGTCACCCAGAGATCTGTAGAGGCCTTAATTCAGCCTTGGTAGCAGTTCATTGTATTACTTATACTTTTATATGGGTAACTGAAAATTAGAAATTCAATATGCACCAAATAATCAGGATAGGGTAAAGTTGAGAGGCTTCATCCTGAATTTAAAAACTGAGAGTGAAGGGTCATCTTTTATCTTAGCAGGCAGATCATTCCATGGCTTTAGAGTCCTGCAACTAAAAGTTCGACATCCCATTGTTATTTAATTAATCCACGGAATTCTAAATAGGCCGGTATCTTGAGTAATAAGTACTAAGTAAGTAAGTAATAAGTTCAGAAAGGTACACAGGGCTTTGGCTATTTAAGGCTTTAAATGTAAGAAAATTTGTATGGAATCTGCCCTAAGCTTACCTGGAAGCCAGTATAACAACCTAAGGACATGGGTTATGTGGTTGTTCTTTCTAGTTTTTGCAATAATTTTTGAAGATAGCAATTGGAAAAACTGAAAGCTCTGCTTTATGACCCAAACATTATTGATAGGAAAGACAACAATCTAGTTTGGTGGTGCATTGCTCCATGGAGGTCACATGCTGTTACGAAGCAAGGAGTGGGTGGTCCATCTACCTCTGCTTTTATTCACTCTTAAACTGGAAGTCTTTTAGGTATTGTTACATTCACACCCTTTTTTTGCTTTTTATTTTTTTTAGGGCCCAGTAGGGAAGGATGGCCTGCCCGGGCACTCTGGGCAAAGAGGAGAGCCGGTAAGTGCTGAGGCAGAGGGTGAGCAGTGGGCAAAACAAATAATTTGAACAAGGCTTAGTTCACTAAAGTCACTGGAGAAAAGGATGGCCATTAATCTGCTCACTACATCAATGTCACAGATATAAAACAAAGCAAAATGTCGAATCCAAATGGAATTACAATTCTTATAGCTTTTGGTAGCTTGAAGTGCTTTAAGCTTGGCAACAGTATATAAAAGAAATATATAGTGAATTCAGAAAGTGTTCAGACACATTTTAGACAGATATGATGGGATAGATAGATAGATAGATAGATAGATAGATAGATAGATAGATAGATAGATAGATAGATAGATAGATAGATAGATAGATAGATAGATAGATATTAATTTTAGTATAGATAGATAGATAGATAGATAGATAGATAGATAGATAGATAGATAGATAGATATTAATTTTAGTATAGATAGATAGATAGATAGATAGATAGATAGATAGATAGATAGATAGATAGATAGATAGATAGACATGTTGATTTAGCCCCCTACACCAGAGATGACCAGACACTATCCATATCTTTTTCATACCAACTGATTTTACAATTCATCCTTTTGATTTTCTAACAGATCAAGGGTTACTGTTTGTGTGTTGTTCATTCCATAAAGGTTGGTGCCCGCCACAAAAAACAACAAAAAAAAGAACAAAAATATCTATCTGACCTTTCAAATTTATTTTAGGATATATCTTTTCTGAAGTACAGTCTGTGTTTGCTTTTCCTTTCTCAAATGTGGAATGCTAATAGCCTTCTGCCGCTCTGAATTGATACTACAGCTCATTGGAAGAAGGCAATTAGATTGTTGCCCATAGGATGCCCACAGGATGACCGCAGAGATGACTAATTGGTGTGAACTGTCACTTAAATGAAGGATTTAAACAAGAAGCAAATCATCAAATAGCACAGGCTGTCCCATCAAGCCTCATTCTTTCGTCTCACCAGATCTTTCTCCAGTGCTTGTCTTTTAATCATCACTGTAGCATTTACATTTTCTATTCTTTCCTCCTCCTTCCTTGTCACATCTTTCCATAAAATATCTTTGTTTGAATTATTGGTTTATCTAATGCAGACTGACCTTGGCCAGCGATTCCTTAAACCTTCTTTAAGCCAACCGTGGACCAGTAAGTACTCAGTTGATGTGATACATCTGCTTGACAATAAAGATTTAAGCTGAATCCATTTAATTTTTATATGGTGGTTAAAATATACTAAAGAGGTCCAGATGTACAATGTTTTGTATTACCATATTAATAAAAAAGGGCCTCTACAATGGCAAATAATTCCTGTTGACATACAGTATTTAAAGGAACCTCTGAAGCTGACAGATGAATCTTTGGTTTAAAAGGTTGGCTTTGTTTAACCCATTACACGCCATGACCAGTTTAGATGACAGCTTCTTAAAAACACTCGCTTTTAATTTGTTAAAAAAAATACATAATGGGTTAAGGATTTGGATTTCTGCTTTTGTTTGTCCCTTTTTTTGATATATTTGCTCTTTTTTTCTTGTTTCGGGATATTTTTTTTTTTAGTTAATGGTCAAGACCCTTCATCTGCAATTGTGCCGTCCTCAGTATGACATTAACCTGCAGCCAACCCTACAAGAAGGTCCCCCAACTTGAAAGGAAAACTTGAGGGTTGTTGGCAGGATTGGCACTCCAGGCACAGTTAAAAACCTCACACTGTACCATTCCATTCGAACTCGTGTGGTGCTGAGGTGTCACCTGTTGCACGGCTTTACTCGGGTCCTAATTTTGGGTCCTGAGGTGGTTCGTGGTGTGGTGGGTGCGGAGAGGCGAGGCGAGGCACTGTACCAGTGCAGGCTCCCAACGTCACTCTCTCTATGTCTGCTCAGATCTAAAGGAGGTTTGTTATTGTTTATGGTCCAAGGGGTTTTTATTGTTCCCCTCTTTGTTTCTGAGTTTTTTAATGTACAAGTTTCAACCCCTTTTCTATCAGGACTGCATCCCTAGGTTGATGCAGGCCACAATGCCAGTGAACACGTTACTAGCGGTGGGCATCATGGCTGTAGTCAACATATCTGCAACCAGACAATAACGGGTCAGATAAAAAATAAAGTTATATTTATTTTGGACAACCAGGGGGCGTACTGCTCCCCAAACGTCAACACAGACAGGCTGAGACACAAGTCTTGCCAAATAGCACACCTTTATTTAGGTGAACATTTGAATAGTCTAGACGAGAACAGGCCATTCAGCACAACAAAGCTTGCCAGTCTTATCCATTTATTTCTTCTAAAATAACATCAAGTCGAGTTTTGAAAGTCCCTAACATCTTACTGTCTACCACACTACTTGGTCGCTTATTCCAAGTGTCTATCGTTCTTTGTGTAAAGAAAAGCTTCCTAATGTTTGTGCGAAATTTCCCCTTAACAAGTTTCCAACTGTGTCCCCGTGTTCTTGATGAGCTCATTTTAAAGTCCCCGTCTCGATTCTCTGGACTCATTCCCTTCATAATTTTAAACACTTCAGTCAGGTCTCCTTTTAATCTTCTTTTGCTTAAACTTTCCTCATAATTCATCTCCTGTAGTTCTGTAATCAGCCAAGTTGCTCTTTTCTGGACTTTCTCTTGTGCTGCTATGTCCTTTTTGTAGCCTGGAGACCAAAACTGCACTTAGGACTGACTCCAGATGAGGCCTCACCAGTGTGTTATAAAACTTGAGCAGAACCTCCTGGGACTTGTAAGTGGGGAAGCATTTTTCTTTTTCTCCCCACTTACAATACAATACAATACAATTTATTTTTGTCTAGCCCAAAATCACACAAGAAGTACTGCAACAGGCTTTAACTCTTTTAGGGCGGATGTCGACTTTTGTCGACAGGAGGGGTTGAGGGCGAATGTCGACAAAAGTCGACATCCATGGATAGAGGGTGACAATCAGCTGTTAATGGCGACAAAACTCACTGTCACGTCGTAAGGCATTCCCTCTGTGCTTGGAGGAATGCTAGACTCGTTGACTTGGCAACTAATCCTTGCGTGTGCGTGAGTTGTGAAATGTAAACAATGGCAAGATGGCATCGACATGTCACAAGGGAGCGAAGTGAGTGCAGAAAAGAAAACACTCGGCAGACAATGTTTTGCGCATTATCTCGGAGTCGGACTCTGATTTTTCAGAATCGGATTTTATTGACAGTGATCCGGAGATCGAACAACAGAGTGAGAAGCCGGCATCAGCTGATCGGACACCAGCTGATGCCGCGCCAGCTGATCTGCTGCCAGCTGAACGCATTCGCGCAGCCGATGCATCTACGGCAAGGTTCACGTGGGAGGAATACACAGACATTGATCCGAGGGCTACCGGACTTCACAAGACGGCATGGCTTGCTGTTGGACACGACAGATCACCAGCTGCTGAACTACTTCAGGCTAAACTCTCCTGACGCTGCTTTTCAGCTACTGTCAGACGAGACAAACAGGCAGGCAGAGAAATTTTTTGAATCGTGGGCTGCGCTTGCATCGCATTCTGATTTTTCAAAATGGAAACCCACAGCAAAAGACGAGATGAAGCGCGCTGTGGCATTACAAATAGAGATGGGACAGAACTGGTGATATAAATTCAGGGAGCATTGGTCCAAACGTGCTTTGTCCCCTGGTGGCTTTGGACAGGTTATGCAGCGTGATGATAGGTACGTGATGCTGCAAAGTTTTATTCAGAAAACTTGGTGGCAGTGGCATGGCACGACGGCAAACGGGTGACTTGTCTCTCTACAGTACGCACTAACAATATATGTGAGAAAGTGCAGCAACAGACAATTGAAAAGTAGGCACTAAAGCAACACGTATTGTAAGGAGTGCAATGTGGCAATGACTGAAATTGGCTGCTTTGAGCGAGATCAGACTTTGCAGGACTTTGCTGTGTAAAATGTATGTGATATGTATGTGAAATCATAGAGTATGCAGGCTCATACAACATGCAAGACAGTAACATTTGTCAAAAGTAAATATTTTTTGTTGATTTCAATTGCTTTGTGCTCTTTTTTTAAAAAAAGTTAGTTTTTGGAAAAATATTCAGCCCTGGGAGAAAAGAAACAAAAAAAAAAATTAGCCCTAAAAGAGTTAACAGGCCCAGTCTTTTGACATGCCCCGAACCCGGCCTTGACTCTCTAAGAAAAACTCCCAAAAAAACCAAGGAAGTTCAAAGACTCTACAAATCCTATTATATGAGATCATCTACTGTTGAATTCTGCTCTGTACTTGTAATATTTTTTATTTTACTATAATTATTATTTATTTTTACAGGCGGAGTGGTGGCTCTGAGGCTAGGGATCTGCACTGGCAATTGGAAGGTTGCTGGTTTGAAGCTCGTAAATGCCAAAAAAGAGACTCTGCTCTGTTGGGCCCTTGAGCAAGGCCTTTAACCTGCAATTGCTGAGCGCTTTGAGTATTGAGAAAAGCGCTATATAAATGCAAAAGAATTATTATATTGTATTGAGGATTCATTTTGTTCTGTTCTCTGTCTTGTATTGTATTGACCCCCTTTTTTTGACACCCACTGCACGCCCAACCTACCTGGAAAGGGGTCTCTCTTTGAACTGCCTTTCCCAAGGTTTCTTCCATTTTCTCTCTACAAGGTTTTTTCCTTGTCTTCTTAGAGAGTCAAGGCTTGGGTGGGGGGGGGGGGCTGATAAAGGGTATCCGTCAATAAGGGCGCGCACAAAAAGGCGACCTTCAAAAGGGCGACCTCAATTGGGCGCGGCGAATAAAAGCGCACATAAATAAAAGCGACCTTCATAAGGGCGACCTCAATTGAGCGCCGAATAAAGGCGCACGTAAATAAAGGCGAGCTTCTAAAGGGTGACGCCAATTGGGCGCAGCAAATAAAGGCAAACACAACAAAATTATTACAGAAAATTTATTAGATAAAGGCAATGATTGAACATATAAAAAGGCGAAAGCAAGAATATTATAACATCCAATTAATTAATGCATGAACTTCTAACGAACTACTTCTAATGAACTATTTCTAAAGCTCTCTATTTTGTTGTTTTCAAAATTACAGAAAAATAGATTAAGGCAATGACTGAACGTATAAAAAGGCGAAAGCAAGTTACACTTGAAGCTGTAGATTATGTGCAATGGCACGTAGATATTCGAGATGCGGTCTATTAGCATAATCAAGGACAATTGATTTAATTCGCTCCGAAGTGTCTCTGTAGGTCTTCCTTGGCTTTGGAATAGGCTGACCTGCAATGAGCTGTTCAAGACGCAGCTCAATAAGGCTCTGCTCTTTCTTAAGGCCTTCGATCAATCTCCAGATACTTGCATGACACGCTCCCAGCAAGGATGAAAATGCCCGGTGCCATCCTTCAACGGATTTGTTGAATTGTTGAAGGGCACTCAATTGAGGTCGCCCTTTTGAAGCTCGCCTTTATTTACGTGCGCCTTTATTCGGCGCTTAATTGAGGTCGCCCTTTTGAAGCTCGCCTTTATTTACGTGCGCCTTTATTCGCCGCGTCCAATTGAGGTCGCCCTTTTGAAGGTCGCCTTTATTTACATGCGCCTTTATTCGCCGCCCCCAATTGAGGTCGCCCTTTTGAAGCTCGCCTTTATTTACGTGCGCCTTTATTCGGCGCTTAATTGAGGTCGCCCTTTTGAAGCTCGCCTTTATTTACGTGCACCTTTATTCGCCGCGTCCAATTGAGGTCGCCCTTTTGAAGGTCGCCTTTTCGTGCGCGCCCTTATTGAATAGAACCCTGATAAAGCCCATTGTGGCATTCCTTGTGTGATTTTTGGGCTACTATACAAAAATAAATTGTATTGTATTGTAATTGTAATTGTAATCAGCGGTCCCCTCACCATTTTGTATCGGGCCTTTCACCATCATCATCATCATTTGACATTTACCTTTTTGGCTGACTCTTTTATCCAAGGTGACTTACAACATTTGAGATACAACTAGCTACGCGACTTTTGTTTCTCCACTTGGTGAGCTGACTTGCTCGTGGTCACAGAGCGTCAGTAGTCATAACCTCAGGGCATGAGGCCCAAAGTCTTAACCACTAGGCAGAAGGGGCTGGGAAGCAAATGGAAACACATTTATAAAAAGAGTAGGGTTTTGGAGCCATTAGAGTGAAATGGGTCTTTTTAATACAATTCCCTTTGTTACAAAACACAGTGCTTGCAGATCCATTTTGAGATATTCACACCCGTCTATTGTTTCAAGGATATCCAGTAAACTGACTTATGACAGTGGCCTTTATGAAAAATGGCATCTCAAAAATAGATCCAGCATTTGCACCCTTCAGGTTACTATTGGTAACATTAGGTCACAGCAAGCAAAAAATAATAATAATCATAAAACTTCATGTCATCCACTTGGATTGCTTTCCTGGCCTGCTCCGTAATTAAAGACTCAGATTGTCTCTGTCGGCTTACCTGACTGCAGTGCTGTCAGTTTGTCAGTGACAAGTGTGCGAGGCTGGCATGGCTGCCTACATTCCCGGAGAGACTCGAACTGACATTTTCCTGAATCAATTCTCATTTACTTTTCTTTTCTTTTCTTTTTGTTGAAGGCTGCCATCTGTCACTGACAGATAGTCCTGTAATGTGCCCTGAAGCCGGATAAGATGGCCCACCTTGCCAAGAATCCCAGGTGCCTCCTTCACTACCAAAACAAAAGCAAAACGAGGAGAATTCTGGGCTTTCCTTTCTTGGTCCATAAACAGATTTTAGACATAAACTTGGATCCACTCTCATCATCTGTTTTTTATAATTAGGAATAATAAATAATTATTCTTTATCACTAATTGAAGCTCTTTACAAAGACCACTTTAACCACCACCAATGTGCAGCACCCATCTGGATGATGTGGTTGCAGCCATTTTTGCACCAGTATGCTTAGCACTCATTAGCTATTAGGTGGTTTAGAGGCAGGGGATGATTAGGGAGCCAGAATGACTAGGCCGTGGTGAACATCGGAATACAGTAATCCCTCACTTATCGCGGGAGATAGGTTCCAAGGGCGACCGCGATAACTGAATTTCCGCGAAGTAGGGACACCATATTTATTTAATTATTTAACGTGTATTTGGACGTTTTTAAACCCTCCCTGTATTGTTTACAACCCACCATTTACTCTATTAATAACAGGGACAACTGCTAAGCAATATGAAATCGGTAGATAAGTTTACACTTACTGTATAGCGAAGTACACGTAGTTATATATGACGTGATGATGGTGATGAATATGCTGCGCAGTAAAAATGATGACGATGAAGGTGATAATCCCCTGAATGCAGTAGCAAGAGCACATTAATGCTGAATGAGTGAGATGAGACTTCCTGGTTAATGCAGCACTCCGTCGCTGAGCCAATCAGCAGCACACAGGAACTTAACTGCGTGCTCTGATTGGGTAGCTTCTCAGCCATCCGCCAATAGCATCTCTTGTATGAAATCAACTGGGCAAACCAACTGAGGAAGCAAATACCAGAAGTAAAAAGACCCATTGTCCGCAGAAACCCGCGAAGCAGCGAAAAATCCGCGTTATATATTTAGATATGCTTACATATAAAATCCGCGAAGTTGTGAATCCGCAAAAAGTGAACAGCGAAGTAGCGAGGGATTACTGTACACCCTACTCTTTTCAGAAGACCACGGAGAGTCAGGACCTCAATTTTACATCTCATCCGAAAGACATCGCCATTTTGTGTAAGAGTTGAATTTGAACCCTGGTCCAATGTGCACCTGGCATGTGTCTGAGTCTCCTCTCCTTCTGAGCTTATGCTTAAAAGCTGATGCTGTTATTTTATTATTCACTATGATAAATGTATTTCTTGTTATTTTATATATCCCTTTAAGAGGAAAATGTCATATTTTATGGCATAACCATTCTTCTGTACTATTAAGTTCCCTGTTTTTGTACCCAGCTGGATCATAAAAAAATTAGACCATCGTCCTAATTTTGGAAACCAGGATAGGCCTGCAGAAAATCACACATCTCCTAAAATAAGAATAAAAATAATACATTTAAAATGTCATGTACATCAGAAGCAAACAGGACTATCAATCAAATTGTGGTCATTTAAGGTATCAACGTTTATAATGTCTGGGTGTAACAAGTCAGTCGGTCAGTCATTGTCCAACCTACTATATCCGAAACCAGGGTCACGGGGGTACGTTGGAGCCAATCCCAGCTAGCACAGGGTGCAAGGCAGGAACAAAACCTGGGCAGGACACCAGCCCACCGCAGGGCAAACACAACACACCCACCCACACACTAGGGACAATTTAGGATCGGCAATGCACCTAACCTGCGTGTCTTTGGGCTGTGAGAGGAAACCCACGCAGACACGGGGAGAACATGCAAACTCCACGCAGGAAGGGCCCAGCTAGCGAACCCAGGTCTCCTTACTGTGAGGCAGCAGCACAACCACTGCGCCACCGTGCTGCCTTTGGGTGTAACCAATCATGTTAAAACTTTTCTGATTATGTAATGAATTCCTTTTTTTGAGTAGTGACCTAATCGATGGATTGTATAAAAACAGAGCAGAGGACACTTTTTTCTTTGCAAAAACGCTGACATGAAACGTTTTTTGCCTCTTGCGAGATTTAGATAAAGAATAATGATTGACACTTTCTCCTGCCTGTGTTTTCTTGCTTAAATCAGAGCATTTCAGTGGGGGGTGTCTGTTTCAAATTCTTTTCTTCCACATTGTACAACACAGTGTCCCCATCACTGCACTGGGGCATTGGGATCCACAAATAGATCACACCCCAGCTGGTCTCACCAACACCTCTTCCAGCAGCAACCCAAGCTTTTCCTAGGTGGTCTCTCATCCAAGTACTGGTTGGGCCTGAGCAGGCTTAGCTTCACATGGACAATCTGTTCTGAAGTACATGTGGTATGGCTGCTGGCCGCCTCATCCAGTACTTATTGAAATCATCCATCCATTTTCTTAACCCACTTATCCTGAGGAGGACTGCAGAGCAGCTGGAGCCTATTATAGAAATCACTGCGTAAGGCAAGAACAACAACTGGACAGCTCACCACTGGGTGAACACACACATACACACACACATTAATGCCACTTTAGAATCACCAATCCACCTAACCTGCATCTCCTTGGAATCTAGGAGCAAACTGGTGTAGGTATGGTTAGAACATGCAAACTCCACACAGGGAGGACCCAGGACATGAAACTCTGGTCCCCATACTGCAAGGTCCGCCATTTTTGAAAATAATGTCTTCTAAATACAAGAATAGTAGGATGAAGGTGAAGCTTTAAAGATGGGGACCTTAAATGTGTGTACATTCTCACACAATTTGACCTCTGCTCTGTAGCTAAAGGTCTGACCTCCCACTGTTGTTTTATTAATCCTTGGTATATTAACTAGTCTGGCATCTTGAGATCTTAATGTGCAGTCTGCTTTGTAAGTAATCACTTCAGATAAATAAGCAGGGCCTTTGCCATTTATGGAGAATTTTGAAAATCAGCCCTAAGCTTAACTGGAAGCCATTGTAACAACCTAAGGACAGGGGTTATCTGGTTGTTCTTTCTAGTTCTTATAGTAATTCTTGAAGCAACATTTTGAATCAACTGAATGATTTGAACATAACACATTGCAGTAGTTTATCCTACTAGAAATAGATAGATAGATAGATAGATAGATAGATAGATAGATAGATAGATAGATAGATAGATAGATAGATAGATAGATAGATAGATAGATAGATAGATAGATAGATAGATAGATAGATAGATAGATAGATAGATAGATAGAAATGCTCAAATTAATTTCTCTGTGTCTTCCATATACAAAAACTGCCTTAACAATATTTCTAAGGTGGAAAAACGTGTTTTAGATAGTTTTGTAATGTATTTGTAAGGCATACTGGTGCTAAAGAAAGTGCTGAGTTAGTAATATTAATGGTGAGTCCAACTCAGTTAAAAGGTGACAGAATATTTTTGTGGTCGTCACCATTTCCCCAGTAAGTAACAACTTTGTGTTATCTGTTTTCTGAGACAAGCAATTTGCATCCATCCCTCCTTAAAGCCACTTACACAATTAATTAAGGACTCCATCTGACTCATATGTCCTAAAGGAAAGGAATAGCTGCGTATCGTGTGAAAATGTTATGTTTTCTATTCATAGTCCCCAAATGAAAGAATGTAAAGTGAAACAGGAAAGGTCTGAGTACTGAGCCTTGCTGGACACCATTAATGGTTTTAATTAACAGCATGATACAGTATAAATATCTCATCATTCATACCTTTATTACAAAATACTCATTTCTTAAA
The DNA here is from genome assembly GCF_900747795.2 of Erpetoichthys calabaricus. NCBI lineage: Eukaryota > Metazoa > Chordata > Cladistia > Polypteriformes > Polypteridae > Erpetoichthys > Erpetoichthys calabaricus. The sequence goes on along the minus strand of NC_041410.2, from coordinate 83,766,535 downwards.
AGTATTCAATTAATTTGCATAATCTCAAATGAATGTGTAATTTTCCTTCAATAACAGAACACAACACCTACTTCATGACCCACATAGTATAGACAGGAAAGACACGATAGATAGATAGATAGATAGATAGATAGATAGATAGATAGATAGATAGATAGATAGATAGATAGATAGATAGATAGATAGATAGATAGATTTAATAAACATGGTTCATGACCCATGATATTAAGTAGGCATCAAATTTTCAGAATGGGCTGAATCATTATAAAATACTCCATCAGTCTTAAGAACTAGCACAGCAGAATTGCACCACAGGTAATGGTTTTCTTGTAACACCTTTAACCTTGGTGTTTTTTGAATTACAGCCTAAATAATGTCCATTTCAGGTCAGCCATAGCATAGGATCACCTTTTGAACACTTCTATTGTGTCAACAGATCCTCTACTTCAAGCAACTGAGTTTTCTGAAGGAACTTAATGAAGGCGCCCAATGGATTGTCTTATTTTGAGTGGATTCCCCCAGGCTTCTTATCCAAGGATGTAACACATTAACCTGAAAAACGTTCTTTTTCTTGGGCTGTAACAGCAAGTAATTCTTTGGCTATTTTTCCCTTTACTTTAATATGGGTCTCAAAGAAACCAACAACCAAAAATTAATCTTTCCTTATTTGAAATGCTGCTGTGTTTATCATTTTTCCTTTAATTCTTTTTTATGCTTTTGCCAACAGTCTAATACATGTTATATTGTTTTCTGTAGTGTGGCTAGCCTGTTCACAGCAGTGAGTCCACCATAATATAGCACACTGCAGCTTGAGAATATATATATTCCAACTTCTCCAGGATGGCACATCAATACATGCCATTGACAGAAGGCTTATTATATATATGTAGGGTTCAGGTATCGCCTCATGCTACCAGTAGTGACACTGACCGTAGCCAATTGCAAAACAAATGAAAAAACAGATGAGGAGGAAAAAATGTCAGTGGCCTCCCTCCACCTTTTAAACAATTCCTGTTTTTGGGGTTGTCTCATTGTTGCCCCTCTAGTGCCCCCTCTTGTTAATTTCATGAACACCAAAGCAGCTGAATAATAAAAGGCAAAGCCCTCACTGACTGACTGACTGACTGACTCACTCACTCACTCATCACTAATTCTCCAACTTCCCATGTAGGTGGAAGGCTGAAATTTGGCAGGCTCATTCCTTACAGCTTACTTAAAACAGTTAGGCAGGTTTCATTTCAAAATTCAAAGCGTAACAGTCAGAACTGGAACCTCTTTATTGTCCATATACAGTAATGGACTGCAGTTCTCTGGCCGTGGGAGGCGGGGATGCGGGTATTGCGTATCGCATCATCACGCCTCCCACGTAATCACGTGAACTGACTGTGAAGGAGAAAGGACGGCCTTATATGGCGTTCGTTTATAAAACAGCGGACAGGCTGTGTAAAGGAAGCTTCACAAAAAAACAGATCCTTAACAAATTGTTATTGGTATATTTTCCCTCAATTTAAAAAGGTTTTCTTTTCTTCTTAATTAAAATTTAGAAGCAATACGTCACCGCTGCGAAGCCCCTCTAGCGCTGACGTCCGAGGTTCGATTACCGTAAGCGAGTGCAGTGAGTGCGTACGCCTGATGAGCCAAGAATAAGGGGGGAAACACGTGTCGCATACTCTTTGCATTATTTGACAGTAAACTATTTTCAACCATTCTATGATCTGCTTCTCACAACTGAAGGCACCGTGGCTGATGTTAGCTGACTTGCTGGCCAACCATAAGCGTTACCTGGTAGGTAACCACCCACTCACTTCACTCCCTTACGGGAATCGAACCTCGGACGTCAGCGCTAGAGGCGAAGCCCCTAAAATTGTGTGGTTCATTTATTTGACAGCATGTAGATCGGGGTAATTACATTCACGGCATTCGTAGTCTGATTCACAATCTGATTGTATGGGTGGTTACCAACCAGGTAACACTTATGGTTAGCCAGCAAGTCAGCTCGAAGTGATCACTCAAGTGAAGGTAGCTTCACAAAAAAACAGATCCTTAACAAATTGTTATTGGTATATTTTCCCTCAATTTAAAAAGGTTTTCTTTTCTTCTTAATAAAAATTTAAAAGCAGTACTTCGCTGGTGCGAAGCGCGGGGATTTGAGCGACTGACGCATACAGACATATTCATGAGTGCAAGTACTTCGGAAAGAAAGCACCGTGAGAACCTAAAGTTTAAATTAAGTTCATAGACCTACAAAAGGTTGCCATTGATGTGAGGCAAGATTGCTTTTCTCATGTACAACTATACGTTGCATTCTTAACAGTAAGCTTGCACAGCTTGGTCATATTACAACCTGAGTGCTGAACTGACAATGTGATATACAAACAGAACTATAACAATTGTAATAAACAAACAAAAAAAAAAGTGAAGAACCCTTGGATTTAATAAAAAGGCTCCTTCCTTGGCGAAGCAAGGAAAAAGGAAGACCTCATATGGCGTTCGTTTATAAAATAGCGGAAAAGCTGTGTTAAGGCTGCTTCACAAAAAAACAGATCCTTAACAAATTGATATTGGTATATTTTCCCTTAATTTATAAAGGTTTTCTTCTTAATAAAAATTTAAAAGCAGTACTTCGCGGGGATTTAGATATAGATATATGTGTGTGTATATATATACAGTATGTATGTGTATGTATGTATGTGTGTATATGTATGTGTATATATATGTTGATATGTGTATATATATATGTATATATATGTGGATGTGTATATGTATATATATATATATGTATATATATATGTATATGTAGATATGTGTATATGTAGATATATATGTATATGTAGATATGTGTATATGTAGATATATATGTATATGTAGATATGTGTATATGTAGATATGTATATATATGTATATATGTTTATGTATATATATATGTTTACATAACCTCTTTAACACACTACTTCACCGCTGCGAAGCGCGGGTATTTTGCTATATATATATATATATATATATATATATATATATATATATATATATATATATATATATATATATATATATATATATATATATATACACACATACATACATACATACATACACACATCTATCTATATATATAAAGGAGAGCTGGGATCCGAGAGACTATGTTTGTGTGTTTGTGGAGGGATGGAGAGTTAAGGCGGGTGTTGGAGTCATGTGATCATCTCCCCTCCCATTCACCTCATTTCATTCATTTCATTTCGCTCCGAGCTGAGCTCCGCAGCTGGCGCGGTCTTGCTGTTGTTGATTTGCTTTTCACATGGCCAACTATACGTTGCATGCTCTAGAGTAAGCTCAGCGCACAACTTGGTCATATTACAACCGGAGGGGTGAACTGACAACATGGTATACAAAGAGATCCTTAACAAATAATTATTGGCATAATTTCCCTCAGTTTATTATTTAAAATTTTAAAGCAGTACTTCGCCGTTTCTACACACAACACCCCATAATGACAACGTGAAAAAGTTTACTAGAGGTTTTTGCAAATTTATTAAAAATAAAAACATTGAGAAAGCACATATACATAAGTATTCACAGCCTTTGCCATGAAACTCGAAATTGAGCTCAGGTGCATCCTGTTTCCCCTGATCATCCTTGAGATGTTTCTGCAGCTTCATTGGAGTCCACCTGTGGTAAATTCAGTTGATTGGACATGATTTGGAAAGGCACACACCTGTCTATAGAAGGTCTCACAGTTGACAGTTCATGTCAGAGCACAAACCAAGCATGAAGTCAAAGGAATTGTCTGTAGACCTCTGAGACAGGATTGTCTCGAGGCACAAATCTGGGGAAAGTTACAGAAAAATTTCTGCTGCTTTGAAGGACCCAATGAGCACAGTGGCCTCCATCATCCGTAAGTGGAAGAAGTTCAAAACCACTGGGACTCTTCCTAGAGCTGGCCGGCCATCTAAACTGAATGATCGGGGAAGAAGGGCCTTAGTCAGAGAGGTGACCAAGAACCCAATGGTCACTCTGTCAGAGCTCCAGAGGTCCTCTGTGGAGAGAGGAGAACCTTCCAGAAGGACAACCATCTCTACAGCAATCCACCAATCAGGCCTGTATGGTAGAGTGGCCAGATGAAAGCCACTCCTTAGTAAAAGGCACATGACAGCCCGCCTGGAGTTTGCCAAAAGGCACCTGAAGGACTCTCAGACCATGAGAAAGAAAATTCTCTGGTCTGATGAGACAAAGATTGAACTCTTTGGTGTGAATGCCAGACGTCACGTTTGGAGGAAACCTGGCACCATCCCTACAGTGAAGCATGGTGTTGGCAGCATCATGCTGTGGGGATGTTTTCAGCGGCAGGAACTGGGAGACTAGTCAGGATAAAGGGAAAGATGACTGCAGCAATGTACAGAGACATCCTGGATGAAAATCTGCTCCAGAGCGCTCTTGACCTCAGACTGGGGCGACGGTTCATCTTTCAGCAGGACAACGACCCTAAGCACACAGCCAAGATATCAAAGGAGTGGCTTCAGGACAACTCTGTGAATGTCCTTGAGTGTCCCAGCCAGAGCCCAGACTTGAATCCGATTGAACATCTCTGGAGAGATCTTAAAATAGCTGTCCCATCCAACCTGATGGAGCTTGAGAGGTGCTGCAAAGAGGAATAGGTGAAACTGCCCAAGGATAGGTGTGCCAAGCTTGTGGCATCATATTCAAAAAGACTTGAGGCTGGAATTGCTGCCAAAGGTGCATCGACAAAGTATTGAGTTTTTTTATTTTTAATAAATTTGCAAAAACCTCAAGTAAACTTTTTTCACGTTGTCATTATGGGGTGTTGTGTGAAGAATTCTGAGGAAAAAAATGAATTTAATCCATTTTAGAATAAGGCTTTAACATAACAAAAGGTGGAAAAAGTGATGCGCTGTGAATACTTTCTGGATGCACTGTATATGCAGATTGGCCCATATTTATGTATATGATTGAAAAACCGTCATTGTCAGGAAACTACTAGTGTTATTATCAAGTAACATAGTGGAACATGAATATTAATAACCTTGAATGTTTTTTCATCCTCTGTTCTCCATGGCGTGGTCCACCAATGCATCATCCTGATTGATACGCACCTGAGGTCGAAGTGCAATGTTGTCACAGGCGGCTTGGCACATCTGTACTGGTGTCCTCTGAAATTCTTCTGTGACAGCTGCATGTAGCTCAGCCACATTGCAGATGCGATGTTGATACTCCTTGTCTTTTAGGTAACCCCACAGGAAAAAGTCTGGTGTGGTCCAGCACATCATTACTCCCATTCTCAGGCTACACAGTGATGCAATTTTCAATACTTTTCATGCAGTAATTTAAATGTATAGCCTGTGAAATGTCATAAATATAAATATGGGCCACCCTATATATATATATATATATATATATATATATATATATATATATATATTTCCAAAGGGGAAATTGTCGTTTTACATGACCTCTGGGGGTCAGATTGCAGGGTCGGCCATTATCCAGTACCCCTGGAGTAATTTTCAGGTTTAGAGACTTGCTCAAGAGCTTAACGGAGTAGGATCTCTTCTAGCAGTATCTTTAATATCTTACATTAAGCATTATTCTTAGGCTAGGCATTAATGCTCTTGTAGGCTCTGCTAAATACATTCTGAATTACTGTTCTGAATTTATCCTAATTCACTCTTAAATCCTTGCAATTTGACTGTGTTTTGATGCCTTTTTAAACCTTTCATTTAGAACCCAATTAAACATCACGGTTAGGGGCTGCCAGCTTAGTGCATACCTATAAAACCTTAGAATAATTAAGTGTGCCATCTGAAAGTATGAAATAAACCCTTTAGGGATACATTTATTGTGAAATAACTTTTAAGACCCTCAAAATTGCACTGAAAATGCAATATGCCTATGGGTTTTATTTTGTTGTTAGCCGTGGCACCTGTTGAAGAAGGGTGATAGAATAAATAAAAATATTTGCTGCCTTTTGTCCTACGTGTTCCTTCATTGCCTGTCCTCTGTGTGTATTTGTGTGTATATGAACCTCTTTGTCACCTGTGTTCCCTTTCTCAAGCACGTTCCCATAATGCCTTCCTCTCAGAATCTGTCATTAGTTTTGAGCCGTCTTTATCACCTCCTGTCTGATTTTACACTTTTAAGATGACTCTGTCAGTGTGCCTCATACATATTTACTCATTGCCTCGTTCATCGCACACTTACACTTCCTCTGTTGTCGCGTCACCCAGGCCAAACTGGCCAATCACACCAAAGGCTTTAGACTTTAGTGTTTTATTATATGGTAGATTTACTTTCAAAACCTTTCTTGCATGTGCCCATGTCTCTAAACTCAGTTTGTTTAAGCTTCCATTACACAGGTTTATAGGGTCAATAATGTCACATGTACAGAGCACAGTGAAAATCTTTACCTGCGTGTGCTAAACAATACACACCACTCCCATCAGCAGCAGTTTTTGGGCATTTTAAGTCAAAAACACTTGTTCCGTTGAAATAAATTGTAAAATAATAGTAAAAAAACAGCAGCTTTGCAGGAAGTCGCAGCCAGGAATGAAGCCGCCAATCGAAACTAGAAAAACAAATGTCGCCAACGTGGACATGCGTGCTTCCAATTTCTGGTGACAGCTACTGACTGTGAGATTAAGCATGCAATCCAGTGTCAATAACTGGGCAAGTTTTAATTAGATTAAAGTTTAATATTTAAAGTTTAATGTTTCTAGACTTCTCTAGCGCCTTCAACACAATCCAACCTCTGCTCCTTAGGGACAAGCTGAAAGAGATGGGACTAGATTCATACCTGATGGCGTGGATCGTGGACTATCTTAAAGACAGACCTCAGTATGTGCATCTTGGGAACTGCATGTCTGACATTGTGGTCAGCAACACAGGAGCGCCACAGGGGACTGTACTTTTTCCGGTCCTGTTCAGCCTATATACATCGGACTTCCAACACAACTCGGAGTTCTGCCACGTTCAAAAGTTCGCTGATGACACTGCTATCGTAGGCTGCATCAGGAGTGGGCGGGAGGAGGAGTATAGGGACCTAATCAATGACTTTGTTAAATGGTGCGACTCAAACCACCTACACCTGAACACCAGCAAAACCAAGGAGCTGGTGGTGGATTTTAGGAGGCCCAGGCCCCTCCTGGACCCCGTGATCATCAGAGGTGACTGTGTGCAGATGGTGCAGACCTATAAATATCTGGGAGTGCAGCTGGATGATAAATTAGACTGGACTGCCAATACTGATGCGCTGTGCAAGAAAGGACAAAGCCGGTTATACTTCCTTAGAAGGCTGGCGTCCTTCAACATCTGCAATAAGATGCTGCAGATGTTCTATCAGACAGTTGTGGCGAGCGCCCTCTTCTACACAGTGGTGTGCTGGGGAGGCAGCATTAAGAGGAAAGACGCCTCACGTCTGGACAAACTGGTGAGGAAGGTAGCCTCTATTGTTGGCATGGAGCTGGACAGTTAAAATCCACTGCATCCACTAAACGGTGTCATCTCTGCTGTCACTGTCCTGCTCTACTGACAGACAAAGAAAATCGTTCCTCCCCCAAACTATGTGATTCTTCAATTCCACCCGGGGGGGTAAACATTAACATTATATAAAGTTATTGTCTGTTTTTTACCTGCATTATTATCAATCTTTAATTTAATATTGTTTTTTGTATCAGTAAGGTGCTGCTGGAGTATGTGAATTTCCCCTTGGGATTAATAAAGCATCTATCTATCTATCTATCTATCTATCTATCTATCTATCTATCTATCTATCTATCTATCTATCTATCTATCTATCTATCTATCTATCTATCTATCTATCTATCTATCTATCTATCTATCTATCTAATAAACGTGTTTTCCCACCACAGGAACTTTTTTCAGGTGTTTTTTTAGAAACTCTGGAACTTTTGAAGCATTCGTGGCGCCAGAACTCGGGCCATTTGTAGTTCCTGGCACTTGTTTTAGCTCCTACTCCAGGGCTGGTACTTTTCGTTCAACCAGGAACTATCATGGGTTGGGCTCGGGCGTTGAATTGTGCTGATTGGCAGGTTTTTAGTAGTTTGGACTTTGGAGGACTATGGTGAATTCAACAAGTTGAAAACAACAAAATGGATGGATAACGAGGCTCATGCTTTATTAAGTGTGCTCTGGGATGATGATATTCAAATGGGATTGGAGTTATGCAATCCAAAAAAATAAAACGTATTTAAAATCAAACAGGTTTAATTTTGTCTTTAGTCGTACATGTGGACACTGTGTGCATGAGAGCTGACAACCAATGAATGCTCCTCTGTAAATACAATGCAAAGAATGAGGAGTAAGGAATGCAGGAGCTTTGGACACCACAAACAGAACAGAAGCTTGTCTGTCTGATGTTTCTCATGTTTTACAAACCCCGAGAGAATGAAAATAGAAAACAAAAGGGCAGAGATTGTGGTCAAACTCACCATAGCCTTTATCACTTCGTACACCGTCGACTCCATCAGGCAGCACGATATTGGCTGAGAGAAAAATAGGCAATCAGGACAGTGCTGGAAAGTTGTCATTTAACAGGCCCTGCAATTGTCGGTCGTTAAAATTGATTTGGTTCGGTATCGAAATCAGCGACCTTGTCACCAAGTCTGACATACCCTACAACTAGGAGAGACACAATGTGACATTGGCTGTAGCTGAACTCCCTTGCTTGCACTTTCCATGTTCCCGCTGAGCGTTAGACTTGACCTCGTCCATCTACTTTCAAAGTGTACTTAATTCCTTTCATGCTTACATCTACTTGGACTTATTGGTTATCTTCTTACTAATGAACTCCCCTTGCAACTTAAATTCAACGGACCCTTTAACTTCTGATGTACTGTATAGTTAGATATTTGTTTAAACCATTTATCATTGGTGGTGGAAACTTCAAATATTAAGTATTTGGAGTTCCTTTACTTCTTAATGGCCAGTTTTGGTTTACACGCCTCCTTTGCAGTTTGATCAGCCCATCTGTGTAATGACTATCATCGGAACATTCCCTCGATTAAACATAGATCACATTCTATTCAGCAAAAGTATCAAAAGAGCAGCGCTGTTTAAAGTGATGCTGGCAGCTTTGCAGACGGCCAGATAATCCCCCACTCTTCTTCACAACACAGATGCATGCCAATGCGCCCGAGGAGCAGCAATATGGTCTGCAGATCTGTTTTGTTTTGGCAAAAGTGCTGGCGTGAAAATGCACTATCAGCCCCAGACACCCACCCCCGCCCCCAACCCCAACCGCCCCTCAGAATAGACAAATTAAAAAAAAAAAAAACAAACCTTCAAAACATTTTTCAAATTTCCCAGGGGATCAGAGCGAAACAAAACAGTGAAAAACTGCTGTGGATATAGCAATTTGCTCCATTTTGCAAAGCCTGTAAATCGCATTCAATAGCTTTTCTGTAAATTGGTACTTTATTTTCATTCTCTGCTTTATTAAAGTTTTATGAAGATCTATCTACATGTCACCCCATTTAACTTTAAGGCTTATTTGAGAGGCGTGTTTTTTGGGATTTCCAAAGAACAATAGATAGATAGATAGATAGATAGATAGATAGATAGATAGATAGATAGATAGATAGATAGATAGATAGATAGATAGATAGATAGATAGAAATTTTAGTATAGGGGACAGGATTGAATAGATAGATAGATAGATAGATAGATAGATAGATAGATAGATAGATAGATAGATAGATAGATAGATAGATAGATAGATAGATAGATAGATAGATAGATAGATAGATAGAAATTTTAGTATAGGGGACAGGATTGAATAGATAGATAGATAGATAGATAGATAGATAGATAGATAGATAGATAGATAGATAGATAGATAGATAGATAGATAGATAGATAGATAGATAGATAGATAGATAGATAGATAGATAGATAGATAGATAGATAGAAATTTTAGTATAGGGGACAGGATTGAATAGATAGATAGATAGATAGATAGATAGATAGATAGATAGATAGATAGATAGATAGATAGATAGATAGATAGATAGATAGATAGATAGATAGATAGATAGATAGATAGATAGATAGATAGATAGATAGATATTTTAGTATAGGGGACAGGATTGAATAGATAGATAGATAGATAGATAGATAGATAGATAGATAGATAGATAGATAGATAGATAGATAGATAGATAGATAGATAGATAGATAGATAGATAGATAGATAGATAGATAGATAGATAGATAGAAATTTTAGTATAGGGGACAGGATTGAATAGATAGATAGATAGATAGATAGATAGATAGATAGATAGATAGATAGATAGATAGATAGATAGATAGATAGATAGATAGATAGATAGATAGATAGATAGATAGATAGATAGTGTGGCACGCGGCTGGGGGTGGTACCCAGCCGAAACACCCAGGAGGACCAGAGGAGGGCTTGCTCCTCCTCCAGACCACGAGGGGCGACCACCCTAGTGGCTTTGGGGACCACGGGTACAGAGCTTTGAAGCTCAGCCCTGTAGGGGCTCGTGGTCACTGCCAGGGGGCGTCCCAATGCCTACGGAGCCCTGGACCTCAGCACTTCGCTGGGGGGAAGAGGATTGGGGACACCCGGAGTGCTTCTGGGTACGCAGCCGGCAATTCCGCCACACTGGGGAGTGCCGGCGAAAGATTGTCGGGAGGCACCTGGAGCACATCCGGGTGACTATAAAAGGGGCCGCCTCCCTCCATTCGAGGGCTGGAGTCGGGTGGAAGAGGACGGAAGTCGAAGGAGAGGAGTGGAGGCGGTCAAGAGAGAGAGAAGTCATTGTATTGAGGGCCTGGACTGGGGTGATTGGTGCTGTGACACTTGGGTTTGTGTGTGTTCTACTTGTAAATAGCGATAAATAAACGTGTGTTGGGTGACAACACATGTCTGCCTGTCTGTGTCCGGGCCACGTTCCACAATAGATAGATAGATAGATAGATAGATAGATAGATAGATAGATAGATAGATAGATAGATAGATAGATAGATAGATAGATAGATAGATATTTTAGTACAGTAGAGTTAAGATAAAGTCATTTATTAAACATTTATTAAACTACTAGGCTCACCCGCCTTTTAAGGCGACCAACTTTTATCCTCAATTTGTGTGCGCTCCATGTGTACATCAGGCATGTAAGTGTAGGAAATGAGAACATTAAAGTGCCCGTTCATAACATCTCCCGAAAACCTAAGTTTTTTTATCCCCTCAAGTGCCTGTCCAAACTTGGAGTGTAGGACTCCATAATAATATACTTGAAACTCATAGGAGAACAACTCTCCCGCTGCCATTAGCTCAGAAATGGTACCATAAGTTTGAGACTTTGACATTTCAGTGAGATACTGAAGCTCATTTGTATAAGAGATTTCTGACAGCATCATTGTAAATGGCTGAAACCTTGACCAATTACTTAAAACATGTCGTACAATGTCAGCCCGAATCTGTACCGCTAAAGACGGAGTTTCATGCACTAAATAAGCTATAGATGAGAATAAGCAAGCACCATCTCCCCTGATATTTACTATGCGGTGTGGCATTTGTACTCCATCAACATTAATTATTTCCAGAGACATAATTTTGTCTATTTTTCCAGCGCATCGCGCACAAAAGCAAAGGAACGATGGGAGCACCAGAACTCTGCTCACATCGCGTCGCTTCGTACCGCAAGCCGCAAGTAGTAAGTCTGTGATAAGCGGAATACCGCTACGCTTTGCACTCTCGGGACGGAAGGGCAATCCCGACCGCTTTTATATAGTAAAGGATAATGACCAGTTTTCCTTCCAAAATTTTCCTTTCTTTTCTTTCACTGAATTCCTCCACTACCTTCCAAGTGAGCTTCATCCTGACTCCTCTCCCGTCTCTGACTCTGTGGGCTAAGTGGAGGGCTTTCTTTTTAAACCGGACCCAGGAGTACCTCCGGTGCTCAAGCTATCACCTTCAGTTAACAATTCCAAACCCAGCAGAATCACACTGTTCCTTATGCGCTTAATGTCTGACAGTTCCCACTGGTATCCTCAATAGAATTCGACAGGGCAGACCCATGGGACCACAACTCCATGCTGCCCTGTGGGCATCCATATTGGAGCTCGGCAGATGGGATGCTGCCGCCCAGCGTATGGGGGGTTGCGCAGCCTATAGTCAGCAGTCACCTACTGTCCTGTCCTTCCAGACTCCCAGGCCAAATGAGAATGTCCTATTGAGTCTCCTGGGACACCTGCCTGGAGTAGTTGTTGCTGCAGCATCCTTGCATGTCTACATCTTGGCAGGGGGAATATTGCAGATCTCTCACTGACCTTCTTTTATAATGACTTCCTGGCCAGAAAAGGGAGCTGAGTCCCTGACTGGGACGATGGTTCACCCCTCATAATAAATAGATAGATAGATAGATAGATAGATAGATAGATAGATAGATAGATAGATAGATAGATAGATAGATAGATAGATAGATAGATAGATAGATAGATATTAATTTTAGTATAGTAGGCAGGATAACATACATAGATAGATAGATAGATAGATAGATAGATAGATAGATAGATAGATAGATAGATAGATAGATAGATAGATAGATAGATAGATAGATAGATAGATAGATAGATAGATAGATATTAATTTTAGTATAGTAGGCAGGATAACATAGATAGATAGATAGATAGATAGATAGATAGATAGATAGATAGATAGATAGATAGATAGATAGATAGATAGATAGATAGATAGATAGATAGATAGATAGATAGATAGATAGATAGATAGAACAAACTTGTTAACTGGAATGTAAGAGCTACTTACTTAAAATGCAAAGCCAGCCCGTCTAATAGGCTTTGTCCAAACAGACTGGATTTTAAATATTTTATTACCAGAGTGTACAACAGTCATAATGCCGCTGATTAATGAGGATGATATTTCAGGAGGTCGGCTTCACTGTATGCCAAAGTTCAACATTATTAAAGATTAATCATACAAAAAAAAACAGAAATCAAACAGGGTGACATGGGATGAAACAGATAACAGTCGTGACCCCCAGACGCGAGAGCAGTATAATTGCAATGAGCCCTGGATGGATGGCAGACGGCTGTTTTTCCTTTCAGCAAATTAATCTGTCATTTCTGTTCAATATGTGCAGAGATGAGTGTTTACTAATTTATGTACATTTTTTATACATTAAGAATATTAGCTGCTACCCCTGATAAATTTGTCATAGGGATATGAGAATGCAAGCAAGTGATAGAAAATAAAGAGAGAGATGAATATTCATTATATATTGTAATGAGCGGATAGGCTGGCAGAAAGGGTATAAAGGAGGTGAGGAACATTTTTTGGACTAGCCCAGAATGGAGCTAACAGAGGGTGGTACATCCTGAACATAGAAAGGATCACCTATAAGAGAATACTGGCAGGCTGGCCATTAACATACTGGGGTCATTAGACGGCTCCACAGATGCCCCGCGTTCTCCAGTTACTGTATGTAAAGGAGTAAACACTCCATTGTGAATACCAGGGTCTTTAGTTCAGTGTAACCTTAGGCCTCTAGAGGGCACTGTGCCCATTGTTTAAGGTCAATGCAGGTCACCCAACTTCTCAGAAAGAAATGTCTGCAATGACCTCCTAACACCCTGATTAAACAGTGTTATGATGGCAGGGAGATTTAAGGAGGTGGTGCAATCAGGAGAAGGCAGCAGAAGGGGCAGACAACAGTCAAAGTCAAACAAGTAGGTAGGAGTCTTATACTCGGAGACAGGCAAATGTCAACAGACTGTTGTTATCCTATAGCTTTGTCCCAGGCTTGTGTGTAATTTCATTTTTATGGTTGTACTTGCTTCGCTTGCTGACCTCCGTGCCGGACCCTACACGCTAGTTATTTCCCAGATCTGCCGCTTGTGACGAATTGTGCTGTGCTTTTGGAAAAACATGAATGTCAACTCTGTCTTTGATATCTCCGTCTTTTGAAACTATTATCACTGACAGTTCATCACATGTTGGTTTATATTACAGTATATGCAAGCGTGATATTTTGGATTCATATAGAAATCCAAGAAAACTTCTTTGTCCGTGTTTTTCATATAAATTTCGTGTAAAGTGCGAAACTTTCGGACGGATGGATTTGTATCCATTATTGGCTGTAGAATTTCTAATACTTCCGATCGTTTAACTCTTTCGATTCAACGTTGCATCGCTTCTCCGTGACCATAAATATAAACCTGACCAAACTGTGGTTCCAAAATATAACAGAATTTATTGATTAAATTGGAAAAATATCTAAAAAAAAAAAATTATAGTTAAGTCCAATCAAAATTCCCACAAATCATAGATTACAGAAATTAGAAAACTCACAGAAATTGCAGTATATTTACCCTTCACAACAAATACCTATAGGTTCAGGCGGTGTACTTAAACCTTTCAAATGTACTTTTAACTGTTTACTTTTACCAGCACTTAAAACATCCCACTGTTAAAGAAGAACACAATAACCAAATCTATAATATGAGCAAACGTAATCACTAAATCCTCACTTTAATGTAACAACTTTAGGGGCCCACAGACACACACAAGCCACCAAAATAAAATATTAACACAAACCCCCCTCATTGCAGGCCTGGTCGATGCTCGTGAACGTGGTGGCCAAAAACATTAAGGCCCATTCACTCTAACGAGCCAACATAAAAGGTCACAGTACTCACACATTAGTGGAGTGAATATCAGTGTTCATTGTCCAAACACAGCACTTCCACGCTGTGGAAAAATGATGGAGTTGCCCTGCAAGCGAAATGGAGCTAGTCTGTCCAAATGGGGTGAAACTTGCTGTTTTTCCTCCTAGCCCAAGGAGCTGCCAGGCTTTCCTTTGTTCACATGGAGCGCTTTCCCAAGTATCCTGTGCCTCTTTGCAGGCTAACTCCGCTACTTCGCCTGTGTCGCTCAACTCACAACCACTTTTTTTTTGTTGTTTTTTTAACCACCACTTTTTCCTGTCCTCGCATCCAACAGGTTCTCACGTGAACACCACCCGGAGCTCTAAAGCCTCCAAAAACCACGTAAAACTCTTTTTTATAAAAGCAACCAGTAAACATTATTAAGGGGAATAATCCTCTTTATGGGGCGGCACGGTGGCACAGTGGGTAGCGCTGCTGCCTCGCAGTTGGGTGATCTGGGGACCTGGGTTCGCTTCCCGGGTCCTCCCTGCGTGGAGTTTGCATGTTCTCCCCGTGTCTGCGTGGGTTTCCTCCGTGTGCTCCGGTTTCCTCCCACAGTCCAAAGACATGCAGGTTAGGTGGATTGGCGATTCTAAATTGGCCCTAGTGTGTGCTTGGTGTGTGGGTGTGTTTGTGTGTGTCCTGCGGTGGGTTGGCACCCTGCCCAGGATTGTTTCCTGCCTTGTGCCCTGTGTTGGCTGGGATTGGCTCCAGCAGACCCCCGTGACCCTGTTTGGATTCAGCGGGTTGGAAAATGGATGGATGGATGGATAATCCTCTTTATTAAAATCCCTGTGTGCGTCCATGTGTCTGTGTGTGTGTGTCTTCTGGTGAAGTGCGCATGCGCGGGGTACGGTGCGATGCTTCAAAGGTCACCTGACGCGTCACACAAGACAGAGAGGGCAGGACCTATAAAATATCGCGCAGCCGATCCAATCGGATTTCGGTAAATGAGGTAAGACCTAAAACATAACGCATGAAAAATCCAGTCGGGTACTGAGACGAGGAGACCGGCTTCCCCAAAGAGGTGGGATTAGTGTTTGTTGCTGTGCAAGTGTTCACTCTGAGGATGTCAGATTTACAATTAACAAACTTGGCCCGGTAAAGTGTAAAGTGTTTTCCTAAATATACGAATTTTCATGATACAGATAGATAGATAGATAGATAGATAGATAGATAGATAGATAGATAGATAGATAGATAGATAGAGGGCGGCATGGTGGCGCAGTGGGTAGCGCTGCTGCCTCGCAGTTGGGAGATCTGGGGACCTGGGTTCGATTCCCGGGTCCTCCCTGCGTGGAGTTTGCATGTTCTCCCCGTGTCTGCGTGGGTTTCCTCCGGGCGCTCCGGTTTCCTCCCACATTCCAAAGACATGCAGGTTAGGTGGATTGGCGATTCTAAATTGGCCTTAGTGTGTGCTTGGTGTGTGGGTGTGTTTGTGTGTGTCCTGCGGTGGGTTGGCACCCTGCCCAGGATTGTTTCCTGCCTTGTGCCCTGTGTTGGCTGGGATTGGCTCCAGCAGACCCCCGTGACCCTGTGTTCGGATTCAGCGGGTTGGAAAATGGATGGATAGATAGATAGATAGATAGATAGATAGATAGATAGATAGATAGATAGATAGATAGATAGATAGATAGATATTACAATAGGATGACTTTTAAAAGTAGATTTATTTTCGCGCACATAAAATACTTTGCTGGGGAGACGCCATACATATAATAATCAGCTGCACGCCAGCACAGATTAAAATACTTGCTGGAGTGACGTATTACTGTGAGAGAAAATTAAAGGCACACAATACAGTGACACATATTACAGCCACATACAAGCCAGTATTACTGTAACAGAAAATAGACAGTCCTTTGCCATTTAATATAGACTGTTCCTACTAATGTTTATGCACTACTATTCTAGCGCCCGTTATTGTAACGGGCTAAATGTCTAGTATATTATACTAGCCAACCCACGGCGTAGCATACGCCGCATAATTATTTATTGATGGGTGAACACTTCCTGAAAGACACAGTTGTCCAAATGGGGTGGGCTGGAGGATACGACTATAAGTGAATGAAAAGATGGAACTCTAGAGAGAGCAACATACAATTGTCCGTGACTGAACACTGGTTTTGGCAGATACAGGCATGTCTTTTTGAAAGTGTGTCCCTGCGCCTTATTAATTGTCATTGCAAAGGCCAATCTAACAGGAAATTGTCTGCGTGTAAAAGTAAAAGGCAAATTTGAATCTGATGGGGTCAGGGATATCTCGGAAGTGAATGGTGATAGTAGCTGGAAGCATTTGGGACATTGCCACAATTTCTGCCTCACCACCATAAACTCCGGAAGTATTCATGTAGTCAGCGTATTGTTGAGCAGACTGTATGACTATGCTTCCGTGACTAAGAACAACGCTCTGTCGTGCGTTCCCCATGGTCTTAGAGTTGGCGGGCGGGGCTCTGTCGTGCGTACCCCATGCGCACTGTCTGCTCATGCCTCAAGAGCGAGGGTGGACGCAGGAGAAGGGTTACAGTTGGTGGGCGGGGATCTGTCATGCACATCCCATGACGTGAGGGGATGGTTGGAGTTGTTGGGCAGGGCTCTGTCTTGCATGTATGCGTATCCCATGGTTGGGCGACTTGGTGGATTATATATAGAAAAGCAGCCGGAACCGAAAAGAACAATGAAAAGTCAACTTGGCTCAGAGGTGCATGTGGACTGTAGCAGAGATGATTATAGCTCGAATGCTGAGTTGTTCCAGAGTGACAATTGAGAAGTCGATGTCGCCATACAGTTGTTGAACGGGATCAGAAATAAAAGGAAAACAATATGAAGGCAATGTCACAGGTGTTCCGTTTGTCCCGTCTCCAACATCGAGGAGCCATGTTGAGAAATGTTGTTCTTCAGGAAGAGCTCTCATATTTGTCGTCAGTGTAAGAACATGTATGTGATGCCACAAAGGTTGCGTGTTAATGCAACTGGCGACAGTAAGTGCTCGGGAGCCACGCATAATGACGGGGAGAATTTGTCGGAAATCTCCACCCAATAGTATTGTTTTGCCTCCAAATGGCTGCGTGTCACCCGTGAGGCTCACGTAATAACCTGTCAACTGCCCGGAATGCGTATGCATGTGTCATTAGCGCCTCGTCCCATATTATCAATTTGGATTGCAGAAGATGTTGAGCGTGTGGCGAGGTAGGTTTGATGTTGCATGCGGAAGTAGTATTCAGCCTCAACGGTATTTTAAAAACGGAATGTGCAGTTCGTCCACCCGGTAACAATGTTGCAGCTATTCCTGTAGATGCTACGGTTGTAGGAATGTCTCCCCTAGCTCTGATGGTATGAATCAGGGTTTTGTAGACAAAGGTTTTCCCTGGTCCTGCAGGACCATCTAAGAAGAAGCATGTTTGTCGGGGATGGGAATTGCTGTATGCAGCGTGTAAAACAGTGTCAACAGTGTGTTTCTGTTTTGTGTTGACTTTGTCGTAGTGTTCCGGGAGGAGGGTTAGAGTTGGCAGCCGGGGTTTCTGTCTTGCATGCGTGTGTGTCCCATGGTCGGGCGACTTGGTGGATTATATATAGAAAAGAAGCCGGAACCGAAAAGAACAATGAAAAGTCAACGTGGCTCAGAGGTGCATGTGGACTGTAGCGGAGACGAAAGCGACTGAGGCGGTGTTTGGTGAGGTGTTGCGTGCTGGCACATGAGCAAGCAGTGTGCATGCCTCGAGAGCGAGGGTGGACTCAGGAGGAGGCTTAGAGCTGGTGGGCGGGGCTCTGTCGTGCGTATCCCATGGTCTCTGTCTTGCGTGCCATGGTCGGCTGTTTAGTGAATTGTTGGCGGGCATGGCTCTGTCTTGCTTGCCATGGTCTTAGTGAATTATATATATAGATGAGCCTAGGGCTACATGTGTAACAACTTTTTTTTTATTCTTATGTGGATTATTTGCTTTGAATTTTCACTAAATATTTTTAAAACAAACTTTTGGACTGAGAGATTTCTTTCGGCACGCGTTTTACTCGTGCTTGAACTCGCCTTACACTCCGGCGGCTACAGGGGCTTCAACAAAGTACTTGAGTCAATGTGAGATTTCAGCTTTTTTGCTTTTAATACATGCCTTCCAATGAGGAAGCAGAGCCTGGGGACTCAGAGGTGGGCTCCCCCATCTCTGGGACTGAGGTCACCGAGGTGGTCAAAAAACTCCTTGGTGGCAGGGCCCCAGGGGTGGATGAGATACGCCCGGAGTTCCTCAAGGCTCTGGATGTTGTAGGACTGTCTTGGTTGACATGCTTCTGCAACATCACATGGACATCAGGGACAGTGCCTCTGGATTGGCAGACCGGGGTGGTGGTCTACCTTTTTAAGAAGGGGGACCGGAGGGTTTGTTCCAACTACAGAGGGATCACACTCCTCAGCCTCCCTGGAAAAGTCTATTCGGGGGTTCTAGAGAGGAGGGTCCGTCGGATAGTCGAACCTCGGATTCAGGAGGAACAGTGTGGTTTTCGTCCTGGTCGCGGAACAGTGGACCAGCTCTACACCCTTAGCAGAGTCCTGGAGGGTGCATGGGAGTTCGCCCAACCAGTCTACATGTGTTTTGTGGACTTGGAAAAGGCGTTCGACTGTGTTCCTCGGGGAATCCTGTGGGGGGTGCTCCGGGAGTATGGAGTACCGGACCCCCTGATAAGGGCTGTTCGGTCCCTGTACGATCGGTGCCAGAGCTTGGTCCGCATTGCCGGCAGTAAGTCGAACCCGTTTCCAGTGAGAGTTGGACTCCACCAGGGCTGCCCTTTGTCATCGATTCTGTTCATAACTTTTATGGACAGAATTTCTAGGCACAGCCAGGGCGTTGAGGGGGTCCGGTTTGGTGGACTCAGGATTAGGTCACTGCTTTTTGCAGATGATGTTGTCCTGTTTGCTTCATCAGGCCGTGATCTTCAGCTCTCTCTGGATCGGATCGCAGTCGAGTGTGAAGTGGCTGGGATGGGAATCAGCACCTCCAAATCCGAGACCATGGTCCTCAGCCGAAAAAGGGTGGAGTGCCCTCTCAGGGTTGGGAGCGAGATCCTGCCTCAAGTGGAGGAGTTCAAGTATCTTGGGGTCTTGTTCACGAGTGAGGGAAGAATGGAGCGTGAGATCGACAGGCGGATCGGTGCGGCGTTCGCAGTGATGCGGGCTCTGCATCGGTCTGTCGTGGTGAAAAAGGAGCTGAGCCGCAAGGCAAAGCTCTCAATTTACCAGTCTATCTATGTTCCTACCCTCACCTATGGTCATGAGCTATGGGTAGTGACCGAAAGAACGAGATCGCGAATACAAGCGGCTGAAATGAGTTTCCTTCACAGGGTGTCTGGGCTCTCCCTTAAAGATAGGGTGAGAAGCTTAGTCATCCGGGAGGGGCTCAGAGTAGAGCCGCTGCTCCTCCACATCGAGAGGAGCAGATGAGGTGGCTCGGGCATCTGATCAGGATGCCTCCTGGACGCCTCCCTGGTGAGGTGTTCCGGGCACGCCCAACCGGGAGGAGGCCCCGGGGAAGACCCAGGACACGCTGGAGGGACTATGTCTCCCAGATGACCTGGGAACGCCTCGGGATTTTCCCGGAAGAGCTAAAAGAAGTGGCCGGGGAGCGGGAAGTCTGGGCATCTCTGCTCAAGCTGCTGCCCCTGCGACCCGATCTCGGATAAGCGGAAGAGAATGGATGGATGGATGGACATTTCTAAAATTTTCTAACATCCATTTTTTAATTTTGTCATTATTAACTGTTGTTTGATGAGCGAAAAACTGATTTTAGCATAATGCTGTGTCACACACGTATGAATGGGAAACAACTCCAAAGCTTAGCTGACTGTAATTCCCCTCCTAGCCAGGGGTTGGCACTGTCAAATAACCCCTCAGCTTGTTTCTCCTATTGCCTGACGAATGATTGATGGGCGCACTCTCATGATGTCACATCTGGTCAGGTCTGCTGGACCCGCCTCTTCCTGTCTGCTACCCAGAAAACCATTGCAGCTGCAAAATACGAAAATCCCAAAAAGATGAAGAGCTCTAAATACCTTCGGAAGGCACGGTGTTATAGGGCAGGCCAGTGACGATTATGCACTGTTTGTGAGGGTCATTTTGAAGACCTCAACCCGTTTCGCTACTTTGTGGTTTCCAGAATCGTAGCACACAGTAGTTTCTGCAGCCATAGGTTCAAGTGTTATTATTGCATATGCACTGTTCCATTTTGCCTCTTGCCATCAATTTCCTTCATTAGAATTTCAATGGAGACTGAGAGCTAATTATATTCATACTTTAATCTTTGTATGGTGACCCTGATTTGGATTTAGCTGATTTGATAAAGGAGGGTTGGACAGGATGGACACAAACATTTCTGAATGGTGATATACTGTACTCCAAATACTGGACTACTGCCCCCTATGGGCCACAGCATTAATGTCTGGTGAAGCTGGCTGTCACAAGCAAAAGAAGAAGATGTGCTGTAAGGATTTCTTTCCTGCAGGGACACCGGCATAAAGCAGAGCGTATGCTCTCCATTAATGACAGGTTTCCAAAATGCCAGACTGAATGCCTCCTAAAACTGCCAGCAAACTCTCATTAGTCCATAGCATGAATGTTAGAGGGGATTGCAGGACTGCGTTCCTCATGACTTGAAGCCTTACGTAGAGCCGAATTGGATGTGACAAGGGCCAGCTTCACAAGCCAGAGAAATTCATTGCTGCGGGAGATCAGTCAGGCCGAGTCTTAACTACAGGACACTGTGCCTCTGTGACACGGGAGACACCAGTAGGAGAAATCCAAATAATTGGACGGCAGATAGGAGATAAAGAATTTGGGAGGACCTCCTTATTAAGGCATCGAAATTGAGGGCACCAAAGACGATGGAGTGGAGAAAGCCATCGGATTGTAATGGAAGATGACCTTCCTCCTTTCCCCAGGATGGGGATGCATCCAGAAAGTAACAGTCACCTTCATACATGTACAATTTAAAAAAAGAAAAAGAAACTTGAAAAGTCATTATGACCTACTAAAAAATTAGGATGTTAAGGGCTGTTTCTCTCAAGTACCACTGTTATTATTTCAGAGTCAGGAGAATTAATGCTGCCCATTTACCTCAAAAGTGCATGCAGGAAGTGATCTGTTAGTAGGTCAGTGCTGGTCACTCAGGTCTGCTGTATGAGGTGCCAGACACGTGCACTATGGGGGTGCCTTCAAGGCTCCATGCAGGTAGGAAAGAGAGCAAAGTTTACTTTGTCCTGTGCAGAGAGGAAGAAGATGTGATGTCACATCCACCCTTGTTCTGGAAGACCCGCCCCTTCCACCCCGCTGGGTAAATAACTAGCAGAGAACCTGGAAGTCAAAGATTATTAAAATGAGCAACAGACAGTGATGGACGTCGTGCCTCAGAAGATACTCACTACCAGCTATAACGTTGGTCATGACTCCTGTTTCAATTTCTTTTTGTTTTCATTATAAACGCCAGTAAACAGGGCCCACATCCTCAACCTCAAACTTCCATTTTGTGCTTCCAATGAATCATTCAGCAGAAACGTCAAGAAACGTCTGCATAATGCATCACTGCGACTGGGGCTGCCAAGTCAGAAGTTTTCTTTCTTTTTAATTTACTTCCTTTAAAGTCATTCTGGTGTGTGTTAAGTAGATAGATAGATAGATAGATAGATAGATAGATAGATAGATAGATAGATAGATAGATAGATAGATAGATAGATAGATAGATAGATAGATAGATAGATAGATAGATAGATAGATAGATAGATAGATCAGTTCATCCCCCAAATTAATAGGTGGTAGTGCTCCTTAGAAATAGTCCCAGTTTGGACATCCACAAGGCTACATGGGAATTCGAGTCCAGAAGCGCAGCCCTGTAGGCTTCCTTATGTGACAACAGAGGGTCCTGCCAGGAGAGAGGACCTCCTTGGTTTCTGTATGACCACGAATTGCTTCCAACAAGTTACAACGTGGCACTAGAGGTACATCCAGGTCCAGCTTAAAAGGAGCCTGCTGCCATACTTCTAAGAGTCACAGTCCAGAGGTAGCAGGAAAAACATACGTAGAGAACGGAAAGAGATAAGAGAAGGCATTGGCTTTGGCTGTATTTATTGTATAATTGGGGCTGGTTGGATTAAAAATCTGTTTATTGAACCTGGAATTGTATTGGGTCTTTTGTGTCTGGGGTTTGAGGGATCAGTGGTGTCCCTTACTGCTCACTATCTATCTATCATCTATCTATCTATCATTATATAGTGCCATTCATATCTGTCTTATCTATCTATCTTTGCTCTATCCTTGGACAAGCTGAAGGAGGGAGATACAGTAGCTCCTTTGGTGGTAGTGATTGTTGTGTTGCCAGTTAAGTATGGCCATATCTAATATGTCCCACTTTATGTTTCATTCTTAAATACTCAGGCATTATGGAATGTAAGGTTCCTATTAGATCCAGTAGGCGCACCCTGTGACATCTCTCAAGTTCACAGTTTGCCCGAAAAAGACACTTTAGATGGGCCAAAGTCAGGGTCTTGATGACAGTAGCGTTTCTTCAATTCCATTTAACCAACAGTAAATGATTAAACAAATCCATCCAATAAATCTACCTACTCAATTTTCCATACCCTCTCTATCCTGAGTAGGATCACTGGGAAGTTGAAATCCATCCCAGCAAGCACAGGGGCACAGGGCAGGAGCAATCAACAGACAGGGACAAGGCACCAGTCCATGGCAGGGTGCACTCAAACACACACACACACACACACACGCTAAGGCCAGTTGAGCACTGGCAGTCTTCATAAATTGCATGTCTTTGGACTGTGGGAGGACACAGGGAGAAAGTGGAAACTCAGTATAGGGAGGACCCTGGGACTTGAACCCCGGCCTTCTTTTTGTAAGGTGGCAGCACTACCAATGTCTATCTATCTATCTATCTATCTATCTATCTATCTATCTATCTATCTATCTATCTATCTATCTATCTATCTATCTATCTATCTATCTATCCTGCCTACTACACTAAAATTAATATCTATCTATCTATGTTATCCTGCCTACTATACTAAAATTAATATCTATCTATTTTATAGTGCCCTCCATATCTATCTATCTATCTATCTATCTATCTATCTATCTATCTATCTATCTATCTATCTATCTATCTATCTATCTATCTATCTATCTATCTATCTATCTATCTATCTATCTATCTATCTAGTGCCATGCTATAATAAAAATCAATTTAAATGATTTTATCACAAGGCTTCACCATAATAAAACACGAAACAAGGGAAGGGGGTCTGAATAATTTCCAAAGGCACTATATAAAGGTTATTCTTTCAAATCACAGATATTCCATCACTTAGTTATTGGATGGTGTTTTAAATTAATTTAGTGCTTTATAGGAGCTGAGAATAATCTCACACATTTAACTAAAAAGTGTTACTTTGTTCCCAATTTCAAGCACAGAATATGCATTTAGGACACAGGCCTAAACCACCCACTTTTTTTGTTAGCTTTTTGTTCTCTTGGCAATAGAAGACGTCTCTTCCAGCCTTCAGCTAAATGAAAAATAAAGCACAAAATCACACACTTCTCGATCACAGAATTGGAAACCTTGGCCCACATTGATGTTATTTAATTGCTCTTTTAAAAAAAAGGAGATTTTGAAAAAGATGGGTTATAGGCTACTGGGATGGATGCCAGCCTATGTGACCCTGAACTAGGCTAAAAGGGTTTGATAAATGATGAAGAGGTGAATGGTTTCTAAGTGATGAATACGAGTATGGACACAGTGTGACACATGAAGGGCGCGCAACACCACGATCATGGAATACCAAGGACAATCTCACAGTCCAGCCATGATAGTTTTATTTTGAAAATTAACCTTTTAGCTATAATTAACCTTCAGGTTTAGAAACTACATAACATCAACTAATATGACTGAGGTGGCAGCAGACCAGAAGGAGCGCCTGGAGCTCCTGTGGTTTTCTAGGTGCTGCACGTTCATAAAGTATAGAAATATAAACAGCCCCTATAAAAAGTATTCACCCCTTGGAAGTTTTCACATTTTATTCTTATTCAACATTGAATCCCAGGGGATTTAATTTGGATTTTCTAACAATGACCAACAGAAAAAGACTCTTTAATCTTCTTCTTCTTCTTCTTTCGGCTGCTCCCATTAAGGGTCTCCACAGCAGATTATCTTGTTTCATATCTTCCTGTCCTTGTCATCTTGCTCTGTCACACTCATCACCTTGCATGTCCTCTCTCACCACATCCATAAACCTCCTCTTATGCCTTCCTCTTCTCCTCTTCCCTGTCAGCTCTATCCTTAGCACCCTTCTCCCAGTATACCCAGCATCTCTCCTCTGCACATGTCCAAACCAACGCAATCTCGCCTCTCTGACTTTGTCTCCAAACCGGCCAAAGTGAGCCGACCTCATTTCTAATCCTTGTCACACCCAATGCAAATCTTAACATCTTTAACTCAGCCACCTCCAGCTCTGTCTCCATCCAACCCATACAACATGATGGAATGAAAAATGCAATGTATATGTCTCTGTTACTTTATTACGTATTTATTTGTCTATAGGACAGCACCCATTATTTTAATATGGCTTTCTCATAGCTTCATATTAGTGTAATCCTGATATTCTGTATATGCATTGAATTATCGTTTCTATCATGGATCCGCAATCCGTACTAAACGTTACTTTCTCTGCTGTTCTTTTTCCAGGTACCAATCTGTGCTACCACCACCCGATCAAAACACCGTGCTGCCCCTACATTGATGGATCGAAGGCCAGATTTCCACCATCATAATCTAATTCTTCCACGTGTAGCCTGAAAACCATGAGGACTGATTGAGATCATTTATCTTAGGTAGAATACCCAGGAAGGGCTGGCCAGGTGGTCTCGTGGCCTCAGAACCCCTGCAGATTTTGTTTTATTTTTTTTTTTCTGTCCTCCCAGCCATCGGACGTTACTTTACTCTTTGTTACTTAGTATTGGATAATCTTATTTTTATATTTTTCTTTCTTCATCTTGTAAAGCACTTTAAGCTACGTCATTTGCATGAAAACGTGCTCTAGAAATAAATGTTGTTGTTGTTGGCACAGTGGCAAATTAGTAGCACTGCTGCCTCGCAATATGGAGACCGAGGTTCACATCCTGGCTCTTCTCTGCGTGAAGTTTGCATGTCCGTGGGCTTCCCCCACAGTCCAAAGACATGAAAGTTAGGTGGATTGGCGATAACATGGGGGTGTGCGTGTGTTAGTACCCGGCGATGGTCTGGCGCCACAACCAGGGTTTTTTATTCTTCCCTTTTTGTTGGTATTTAGTACACTCCATTAGTCCCTGAGGGGAAATTACCATTTCACATGACCTTTGGGTTGGTCAGAGCATAGGGACAGCCATTGTAGAGGTCCGCTATTTGCCCGGTTAAAAGCCTTGCTCATGGGCCCAACAGGGTATTATCCTGCCTGACAATAATGGGATTGATTTGGTAACCTTCCAGATACCAGCGCAGACCCATAGCCTCAGAGCCACCACACCGTGCACCCTGTGCATGCTGGGATAGCCTCCAGCACCCCACCGTGACCCTGTTCAGGACTAGACAGGTTAGAAAATGACTGACTGACTAATCTGTCATCAGACGGGCTTTATTGTAACAGGAATGGCAGAAAAAGAGCCACAGATCTTTGCATAAATTTGCCATATTTCCCATAAATCAGGCCTCTATGCCCCAGTGCTTCGTAAATATTTTTTTTTCTGAGCCGTCCTGTAAATCATGAAAGGTCAAGACGAGACAACATCTTTGATTCTAAGCCATCACTGGCAGGATTCCAGATGAGCTGAGATGAAACAGACTGCATGTTAAGTCAATTAGAGAAAATCTTCATCTTAATGCACTCCGGATGCTGCCACTGCTAAGTCACGGACATTTAAAGAAAAATATAATACGGTGATTTAAGGAAGGCTTTGCCATTTCCCTGGGATCTGAAATTTATAAGCCTTTTTTTTATACTCTTGCCCGTAATTGTGGCTTTGAAACTTTTACTTCCATTTACTTTCCATTTTAGATCCTAAGCTTATTGTCATCTGTCACGTTAAAGTAAATCTTCCTGTCCGCATACTAAGCAGCTGGAATCAATACCCGGAGAGTTAAGCTGGCATTTGAGCAGCACCTTTTGTTTTATTTTCCACCACCAGGTTGTTCAAAAATGGAACAGAGTAAATAAAAAAAGAACAAAAGAAAAAAAAAAAGAATTTAAAAGAAAAAGCTGGAGTTTGTTTCAGGTCCCAAGGTCTGAAGAAAATGAAAAGTCAATTTGGAGTTAGCGGTCTAAGCCACCGATTGGGCTCCATAAGAATGTCCTCTCATCTTGTCAAATTAGTGAAACTGCTCCTCTGATACTAAGAAAAGACACCTGATGGGAAATAATTCAGACGTGAGCGTCAGTAGGCTTTATGTCCTATGATTCAAGTTACCCAAACTATTCTATGAGGGACGTTTTTTTAACTCTATTTATTAAGAATTTTAAAAACCCTAATTTCCACATAGTCACCTTCGTTTGCGATGCAATTTTCCCAGCGTACCAAATTTTTAAATCCCAATTCCTACTCCTTCTGCCTTCACCGTTTCCAAGGAAAATATAAAAGTTCGGAAACTTTTTGAATGTAATTATTTACTGCACTGATGCTGATCTTTTTTTATCATAAAAGAGGTCGTTATGATAGCAGTTCACGAGAAGAATTCGTAATGAACTGAAGAATTACGGTATTTGAGGGTTCCCCTCGAGTGTCTCTTTCTCCTGCATGATTTGGTTCAAAAACTAATCAGCACATCGTCATCTTATAACAGACTGATGTTTCGAGTTTGGTATTTTTTCGTCCAGCCATTTTAGACACACAGACACACACACACAGACAGACACACACCCATCATCAACAGATCAATGTTTTTGGTATCAGGGGACCCTAAAACGCTGAGATCCATCAAAAACCGGAGATCAAACTTTTTGATGAATCCAAAGCTTTCGCTCCTCCTACCATAGACGATAGGTTATGATGTTAGGGTGGGGGAGGACGCAAAGCAAAAATCTCAAATTTCAAAAAGCCAGTGGGAGACATTGCTGGAAAACGGTCCTACACAAGAGGCGAGAGGTAAGAAATGACTCCAATTTATTAGACGAGAATCCGAGTGGCAATCCAAGAAAAGTTCTACTAGATAATAATTTTAAATTATTAATTGGATTGTATGCACTGCTGTTTGCAAAATCGATGCGTTAGATCAGAGCTTCCCAAACTCGGTCCTGGGGACCCACTGTGTCTGCAGGATGTTGTTGCAACCAACAGCTGGGCTAATTAAGTGAACTGTTATTTCCCATATTCAGTGTTTTGGGAACAATATAGAAATTAGAAAACTAAGTTTTGTAATATATATATATATATATATATATATATATATAAAATGTACTAAGCCAGGGGTTCTCAAACTTGATCCTTGGGGCCCACTGTGGCTGCTGGTTTTTGTTCCAACCAGCTCCTTGGCTGATTAAGTAAACTGTTATTTCCCGGATTATGTGTTTTGGGAACAATATAGAAATTTGAAAACTAAGTTTGGTAAAAAATAAATAAATAAATATTAAAATGTGCTAAGCCAGGGGTCCTCAAACTTGGTCCTCAGGGCCCACTGTGGCTGCAGGTTTTTGTTCTAACCAGCTCCTTGGCTAATTAAGTGAACTGTTATTTCCCAAATTCTGTGTTTTGGGAATAATATAGAAATCTAACTTTTGTAATATATATATATATATATATATATATATATATATATATATATATATATATATATATATATATATATTAAATGTACTAAGCCAGGGGCTCTCAAAGTTGGTCCTGGGGGCTCACTGTTGCTTCAGGTTTTTGCTTCAACCAGCATCATAATCCGTGTCAACTGATAACACTGATCTAATTTAATTAGCTGGCATTTTTTTTTCTCTCTCTTCTCTTATTCTACATTAAGAAAGCACAGAGTCATGATTTTTACATTTATCAGACATTTAAAAATATCTCAATTTTTGCTCTAAATTTACATGCTTAACTTAATGATGACAATTAAAAATGAGCAGAGCAGACAGCCAGGCAAACAACACTGAATCATGAAAGAGTGCAACTACTTTAGTGTCAGACCCACTAATTAGTAAATAATGGATTAATTAAGCAATTAGAACAAGTAGAATGAAAACCAAGATGAAAATACTGTTAAAAAGAAAAAAATTAATTCCCATATAACTGCTTGGTATATTTTAATAGTTTTTTTTAGTCTTGTAATTTCTACATTGTTCCCAAAACACAGAATCTGGGAAATAACAGTTCACTTAATTAACCCAGGAGTCCAATTAAAAAAAAAGAAGCTGTTGGGAACAAAAAAACCTGCGGCCACAGGGGGTCCCCAGGACCGACTCTGAGAAACCCCTGAGTTTGATTAATGAGGCCTAACCGCTTTGAAGCCTTTCTAGGTGTCAAGAGTGTTTTCAGCCTTGGAGAGCCAAGTTTTGTTTTAAACTAAGACTGCAGGAAGTTAGGCTTCCTGTCCTCAGAAAGAACATTGTTTAACGTTAATTGGCCTCCATTTAAGTGCGCCATATTGCAGGTGACAGTGCACCATGTATTTTGCACAGAGAAATCCATTAACTTCATACCTGGTGTGCTACAGAAGCGATGTACGTTTAGTTAGAGTCAAATACTCCACGAGCTGTCAGATATTCTTTCTGTGTTATTTAATACAGTATATGAATGTCTGAGTGTTGCGGTTCTTGAAATGATCTACTTCTGTTGAAATACACTTTATGGACTAAAGTATTGGGACACAGCTCTTAATTATTGAATTCAGGCGTTTCAATCAGACCCATCACCACAGGTGTATTAACTCAAGCGCCTCGCCATGTGGTCTGCATTTACAAACATTTGTAAAACCAAATGGGTCATTCTGGAGAGCTCAGTGACTTCAAGTGGGGTACTGTGATAGGTAATGATGGGAAAATTAAGCCTCATGAAGCTTTGAGACTTTCTTTCTATTAGTTCCGAAAAAGATTTGAAGCTTTAAACCTCAGCCCCAGTATGAAGAGCGACATCTGGTGGCTAACTGAGGTCAAGGCAAGCTCTCAAGAGCGCAAGTGAAGCAACACTCACTGTTTCAGTCTCATGTCACCAGTAAAAGGTCAGAAGTTTAAATCGCCTTCAGTCCCTGCCTAGATCAACAGGACGATGGATTAAACAATAGCACATCTAAATTTCCAGGTTTTAACAAATAATGCAAACACAGGTTAACAAAAACTATTGTTACCAACTATCAATGAGTACACATATGCTGACTAGAAACCAATATTTTCAGACATGTTCATTTCTAAGTCAGGTAAATACACACAATTTCCAAGGAAGGAGCAGTTCTTTTATCACAATTTTGGAGTGGTGGCTCTGAGGCTAAGGATCTGCGCTGGTATCCAGAAGGTTGCCGGTTCGAATCCCCGTCACTGCCAAAAGAGATCCTACTCTGCTGGGCCCTTGAGCAAGACCCTTAACCTGTAATTGCTCCAGGGGCGCTGTACAATGGCTGACCCTGCGCTCTAACCCCAAGGGGTATGCGACAACTAACAAATTTCTAATACGAGAAATCGTATAAGACGAAATAAAGAACAAAAAAAAACAAAATTTAATCAGTTAAAACTTCAAAGCAGTTATTCATTTGCAAGACAGCAAATACCTATATCCTGTACACAGCCAACACAATAATCAGTAACAGGATTACGCATGAAATTTGCCTTTTAACTTCTTACCCAAGTTCCAACAATGGGTGCCTATTGCCTCTTCATCTTCTTCTTCTTTTGGCTGCTCCCGTTAGGGGTTGCCACAGCAGATCATCTTCTTCCATATCTTTCTGTCCTTGCTCTGTCACACCCATCACCTGCATGTCCTCTCTAACCATATCCATAAATCTTCTCTTAGGCCTTCCTCTTTTCCTCTTCCCTGGCAGCTCTATCCTTAGCACCCTTCTCTCATTATACCCAGCATCTCTCCTCTGCACATGTCCAAACCAATGCAATCTCACCTCTCTGACTTTGTCTCCCAACCGTCCAACCTGAGCTGACCCTCTAATGTCCTCATTTCTAATCCTGTCCATCCTCATCACACCCAATGCAAATCTTAGCATCTTTAACTCTGCCACCTCCAGCTCTGTCTCTTGCTTTCTGGTCAGTGCCAGTCCCAACAATGGGTACCTATTGCCTCTTCATCGACTGTGTTTTAAATGTAATATTTACATGTTACTTTGCCTAAGAGAGAAATGAAACCACCCAGTGAACAAAAAAATGTCCTCCTCTGACAAAACTATGTGGTGAAGAACACTTTGATACTGGCAGACTAAACAGGGTTACTTTTTAGATAGATAGATAGATAGATAGATAGATAGATAGATAGATAGATAGATAGATAGATAGATAGATAGATAGATAGATAGATAGATAGATAGATAGATAGATAGATAGATAGATAGATAGATAGATAGATAGATACTTTATTAATCCCAATGGGAAATTCACATTTTTTAGTGCTCAAATCTTTTTATGAGTTCCTGTGTCTTTTGTTACACTATATATAATCCACCAAAATAAAAGGAAAAGTGTCTGTATGTCCATCCGGCTG
Organism: Erpetoichthys calabaricus; assembly: GCF_900747795.2. Classification (NCBI taxonomy): domain Eukaryota; kingdom Metazoa; phylum Chordata; class Cladistia; order Polypteriformes; family Polypteridae; genus Erpetoichthys; species Erpetoichthys calabaricus. Next base: position 83,735,121 of record NC_041410.2, on the reverse strand, counting down.
CTATGTCTCTGTCATTCCACCAGAAGGTGCATCACAGACATCTGTCATAATAAAATACTTTGCATTTGTCATTTCAACAGATGGTGCATCACAAACATTAACACTGCTTTTATGAATCGCTTTTCAAATAGAGTATAAGAAACATACTGCATGCATTGAATTTTTCATTCCAACAGATGGTGCATCACACTTATTTGTAGTAATGCATTTTATTCTACACATGTTTGTGGGGTGCCGTCTGTTGGAAACACAAAATACTTTTTGATAGATGGTGCACTACAAATGTTGATGCTAAGATCTATGTTGATTACTTAGATGTCAACTCAACAGCTACTACCACAGCTAGTAGATAAATAAATAGATACCTCATTCTTAAGAAAGAAAAAGAAAAATGTTAATCTTCTATAAAGCAAATGATTTTGACATTATGGAGGAAGTGAGAGAGCATGAAAAAATCGATGCATGTGTGCTTTCATCAGGCATGTTCTATAGTGCTTACAGACAATTCAATCAGGGGAAAGTCTGCTTTTAAGGTAGTATGGCACACACAGCACTACAGCCTTCTATATCCTGTGAAAAGCAAGTTTTAAATGAGCAAATGTTGGACAAATTGAAAATATGGATTTTTATGATTTTCTTCAAAATAGAATCCCCATTTTATTTTTTTTTCCACTGCACTCAAAGACCAAAAGGGAATTGACAAAATGTTATTCTCTGCTAATCAAATAAAGCATTTGTCTGACCACAAAGTAAACGGAGCCAGTGAGCAGGGTTGCCAGCCTATAATGGTAGCCGTGCTATCATCATGCTTGGCCATTTTTTACTAGAGAAGAAACTGGGAGTCAAGGGTGTCAGGGGTCTTTAGACCCACCCTCTGTGGTTATACACTCTGAATAGCAGTTTTCAACTGACTTGCTTAAATGATGTGTGAAGTTTTTTCCTGCATTATTACAGCTCTTCTCAGTTTCCTACACATTGGCACTGCCTATTGGCACACAATTCTCAATACCCAAAGCTCAGCGGTCTGTCTATTTCAAAAGCCAGTGGCACAAAATTTTAAACACATATCCTGCAGTTTGCTCTCATTACAAATCCCTAAAACACTTTTTTTGCAAAACATTCGACACAGTGCTCACTATATCTCTAAGCTAAAACTCCCATATCATCTTTTGCTAATACAAACTTAGAAAATGTCTACATTTAAAAAGTAGTCACATAACAGAGAGATCCACCGAACAAACACTGCTGAGCTTTCCAAAACACTCCTCTACCAAAGCGATCCATGATATCATACTATAACACAAGCAATAATGCTTCAGTTTCAGAGAGTGCTCGGGCCGGACTCCAGTGATGTATGGTAAAAGGAGATGTTTATTGATAAGACGCCATATTGAAATTTATTCTATTAAATATATGCGTAGTTGGGTAACCATTAAGAAACTAACTATTGAAAGGGTCATTAGACTTTAAAACGTTCATTTTATTTTTCAGGAAACTGTTTAACATCATACCCTAGGTTTATTCTATCTGAACTGTACTATCATAAGAAAGTTCTGCTCGGGGTCTGTTTTGTTTTGGACGTACCTTATCTCTTGGCATGTCAGAGAACTGGGACTCTGTGAAGTGGGAAAAGGATGGGGGCAAGGGGGAGACAGAGAGAGAGTGAGAGCAAGTTACTTCTTATTTTTTCCTTTTTACTTCCATCACTGTAGGTGCCAACATAACAATAAGCTCCTTACCCATAATACCTTGTAATAATATGAAGCCAAGGTAAAAGGTGATTTAAGAAACAATGCACTACTTTTGCTTATGATTACAAAATGTCCTCAAGAGTTCAGAAGCAGTGCCTCTCTGTCCAGACAATGAACTTTGCTGGAATGTCAAAGGTCTCTATCATGAGCTAAAGAGAAAAAAGTATTCTCCAAAGGCCAAAATGCTAACACTGTAATTTTACAGGAAACTCACTACCAACAAGTTTAATGGGACTACTAATTTTGATTATCACGAGATTGGATTGGCCTTTTCTCTCCAGATAAACAAAGAAAACGAGATGTGGGACTTTTAATACATAAAACAATCTAATTTGTAGCCTCAGACATAGCATCTGATCTTGAAGGGCGCTACATCATGGTAATGGGTAATTTATTCAAATCTAAAGTAATTTTGTTGAATATTTATACATCTAATGTGGATGATAGAAATTTTATCCAAAATGTATTTACGTCAGGGTGGCACGGTGGCGCAGTGGGTAGCGCTGCTGCCTCGCAGTTGGGAGACCTGGGGACCCGGGTTCGCTTCCCGGGTCCTCCCTGCGTGGAGTTTGCATGTTCTCCCCGTGTCTGCGTGAGTTTCCTCCGGGCACTCCAGTTTCCTCCCACAGTCCAAAGACATGCTGGTTAGGTGGATTGGCGATTCTAAATTGGCCCTAGTGTGTGCTTGGTGTGTGGGTGTGTTTGTGGGTGTCCTGCAGTGGGTTGGCACCCTGCCCGGGATTGGTTCCTGCCTTGTGCCCTGGGATTGGCTCCAGCAGACCCCCGTGACCCTGTGTTCAGATTCAGCGGGTTGGAAAATGGATGGATGGATGGGTATTTACGTCAATTTTCAAATATGCCTGAAGACTTCAATTGTGCTTTAAATCCAAACCTAGACAAATCATTAACTACAGTGGCGATAACATCTAATACCACAAAGACAATCACACAGTTTGTAATGGATCATAACTTTTCAGTCCCATGGAGATTCCTAAATCCAAATTGATGAGAATACTCCTTCTTTTCACCAGTTACTCAAAAATTGATTATTTTTTTATCGAAAATAATTTTTTACCCCTATTGAATCTTGCAAGTACAACATTATTAATATCTCTGACCACATCCCTCTGATCTTGGAGCTATCTATCTATCTATTATATAGTACCTTTCACATCTATCTTTTTGGCCATTTCTTATTTCCCTGATTCTTCTCAAAATAATACTGTGTCTCTCTTTGAGTCAGTATAACAGGAAGATAGTGGTTGAAAAATGAGAGCAATCAACTCACGCTCAATCTGTAGCTTGTGTCTCAACCCCCTGTCACTAGCAAATGTAAACTGTACAGAATTTAACTCCAAACAAATTGGTTATTTTGTAGAGACAAACACATTTCTCAGAGGTTCCAGCCAAAATACTCTGGGAAACTCTGAACGTGTTTTTAAGAGGACAGATTATTTCATATCTTTCTCAGAAAAATAAAATCTGAGACCAAGAAAGCATTAGAGTTAATCAGTAAAATTACCAGTATAGATCAAGAATACACCTGGGGCCTCATGCATAACAGCGTGCGTAGAATTCACACTAAAACATGGCGTAAGGACAAAAGCGGAAATGTGCGTACACACAAAAAAATCCAGATGCATAAATCTGTGCATTTGCAAACTTCTACGTTCTTCCGCTCCATAAATCCCGGTTAGCAGGAAAAGCAACACACATGCACGTGCCTGTTGTCCTGCCCAAACTCCCTCCCAGAATTACACCTCTTTGAATATGCAAATCAATATAAATAGCCCTTAAGCTCAGCGTTCTATGAAAAGGCAATGGCAAAAGTATGTTGTAAAATATAAGAATTTCAGCGGATACCAAGTGGAGGCAAGGAAAAACATACTATTTGTTGGTTTAAACAGTGGTATAAACAAAAAAAGAAAGTTGATTGAGTGACATAGAGTGTTACAGAAACTCGAAAGCTCAAGTTCACAAAGTTGCTCAGTGCCCGAAATAAAAAAGAAGTTGTCAGATATCAAAGTCGCCGTGAAATAGTGAGTCGTAGCCTACCGTCTGAGTGTCATATGAAAGCTTATTAGGGTGCAGAAAAAAAAAAAAAGGACACAGTGAGAAAAAAGAACAAAATGTCAACTTTGATCTCGAAATTTCAACTTTAATCACATAATTTATTTTGTCATTAAAGTAGAACATTATAAACTTCATCTTTAAATTGTTTAACTTACTAGTTTCTCAAATCCCATTGTAACTAAAGTAGCACGTTAAATGCTTTGTTTTGTATTTGATCTTCTATGTGCTCTATGTGTGTGAATCACTATGTGCTTCTTAAATGGGCTTTCTCTTCCTCTGACAGGACACAGAATCCATTACATTCATGATATTACAGCTCTCTGAATAATTTAAATACTGAGATGTAAACTTGATATAATTTTCATGATGATAGGAGTTAAAGCATGTTATTAAACATGGGAACACGGTGACGCAGTGGTAGTGACGAGCTGGCGCCTCATCTAGTGATTGTTCATGCTTCACACAAGATGCTTGCTGTGCCGTGTGCGACCTTCGATGAAATCATTTATTGTACCAGTACTGTCTCTTTCAGACGTACTAACCTCCAATTCCTGTCCTTCCTTTTCTTTCTCCAAGTAACCAATCGCCACACAATCAGCTCTCTAATAGACATTAAGTTATCTGTAAGCTTAGAACGCCGATTCTTCAAAAATTTTAAGGAACATTGAAATGTCTTCGTAGTACATATTTAATTATTCCATCCATCTATGCTTCCAGTGTCGCGCCAGCACCAGCAAGAATACAGCGTGAGGCAGGAACAATTCGTGAACGGAGCGCCAGCTAGCGCGACACCGTGTTCTCACATGTTTAATTATTAACAATATAGATTATTTAAATAATGTTAACATTTTATCTGTATAATGTAATAAACATATTTTGCTGCATTTCCTCTTAAAAATGATATTGTCATCATATATAAATACACGCTTTTCTAAAAATGTCTCAGGTTGTGCAATATTATAACTGTAGTGCAAGTTAACAGTGAGGTAATTGTACTTATAAGTACAAACAGTTCTACAAGGAGCACTTGATGGACTGATTGAGTGCGTTTATAGTTCTTGGGATGAAACTGTTTCTGAACCGCGATGTTTGTACAGGAAAGGCTCTGAAGCATTTGTCGAATGAGAGCAGTTCAATAGACAGCATGACTGAGGCAGCATGTGGTTGATGCTATACACCGATAATTCTCTTTCCAATCAGCTGCTGTAGAGCTGTGATTCCACACTCAGATACAATGATATAAATTCTCCGAGTGGTGCAGTGAGTAATATGGAAAACGATGATCTGCTGTGGCAACCCCTAACTGGAGCAGCTGAAAGTAGAAGAAGAAGGTGCAGTGAGAGTAACAACACTAAAGCAGCTATGGTATTTGGAATAGTTTGGCCATTCCGTGGACCATTATATTGTTACAGGTTAATTAAAATCAGATGCCTTAAACTAATGAACAATATGCGGTTAGTTTCAGTCTATATGATAAAGCCACATCAGGGATGTGTATCTAAAAAGAAAGGGTAACCACACTGGAACAAAAGCACTCCTTTGACGCTGGGTGCCGCTAGTTTGCAAAACCGAGCATACGTCAGGGTTTGAGCTACAATGAAAATGTGCGTGGCTTTATGCCAAGTTTAGGTTTTATACATCATGATTTGAGTGTGGAAATGGGAGTACACAACATTTTTGTGTGTATGCACCATTTATACATGAGGCCCTAGGTCTCCAAATGAGGCACTTTATAGGAAAATGAAGGTTCTGCAATTACAATTTAATTTTTTTTTGACAACAAAAGAAATGGAACATCTCATTTTTAAATTGTGACATCATTATTATGGAGGGAAGGCTAATAAGATTTAACTCAATAAATCCACAAGCCAGAAGTTCTCAACGCAATAACAGAAATTACCAACAAAGATGGAGATAAAATCATTGACAATAAAAATATAACCCACACATTTATATATCAGACCCACAAACATCTTTTCTAGTAGTCTTTAATGCACTAGCAGAATTTCAAAATCTGGAATCAAAATCAATTTGAATAAAAGTGTGCTTTTTTGAGTGAACTCTCCAGCACACCATACTAGACTAGACATCAGTCCATTTATTTTATAGTTCAAATAACTAGGGGTTAACATCATAAATAAATATAAAGAACTTTTTCAGCACAATTTTGCTACCAGCTTGTAAAAAAAATCAAACAAGATGTGAACAGATGGTCTATCTTCCATGTTACATTGACAGAAAGAATCAATACTGTCAAGATGAATATCCTTCCCAAGCTTCCTTTTCTATTTCAGCACATCCACATATACATTAATAAATAGTTTTTTTAAGAAATTAGACTTGATTGATACCTCATTTATTTGGAATTGTAGACATGCTTGCATTAAAAAGCCGATTCTACAGTACAGAGCCCTAAGGCAGAAGATGGCATGGCACTACCTAACTTTCATTGTGAATTTCCCATTGGGATTAATAAAGTATCTATCTATCTATCTATCTATCTATCTATCTATCTATCTATCTATCTATCTATCTATCTATCTATCTATCTATCTATCTATCTATCTATCTATCTATCTATCTATCTATCTATCTATCTATCTATCTATCAGTTTTACTGCAGGGCAGCAAATATACAAAATATAACATTGACACAAATTGATGAATATACAGTGCATCCGGAAAGTATTCACAGCGCATCACTTTTTCCACATTTTGTTATTTTACAGCCTTATTCCAAAATGGATGAAATTAATTTTTTTCCTCAGAATTCTGCACACAACACCCCATAACGACAATGTGAAAAAAGTTTACTTGAGTTTTTTGCAAATTTATTAAAAATAAAAAAACTGAGAAATCCCATGTACATAAGTATTCACAACCTTTGCTGAATACTTTGTCGATGCACCTTTGGCAGCAATTACAGCCTCAAGTCTTTTTGAATATGATGCCACAAGCTTGGCACACCTATCCTTGGCCAGTTTCGCCCATTCTTCTTTGCAGCACCTCTCAAGCTCTGGACATGATTTGGAAAGGCACACACCTGTCTATATAAGGTCCCACAGTTGACAGTTCATGTCAGAGCACAAACCAAGCATGAAGTCAAAGGAATTGTCTGTAGACCTCCGAGACAGGATTGTCTCGAGGTACAAATCTGGAGAAGGTTACCGAAAAATTTCTGCTGCTTTGAAGGTCCCAATGATCACAGTGGCCTCCATCATCCGTAAGTGGAAGAAGTTCGAAACCACCAGGACTCTTCCTAGAGCTGGCCGGCCATCTAAACTGAGCGATCGGGGGAGAAGGGCCTTAGTCAGGGAGGTGAACAAGAACCCGATGGTCACTCTGTTAGAGCTCCAGAGGTCTTCTGTGGAGAGAGGAGAACCTTCCAGAAGGACAACCATCTCTGCAGCAATCCACCAATCAGGCCTGTATGGTAGAGTGGCCAGATGGAAGCCACTCCGTAGTAAAAGGCACATGGCAGCCCGCCTCGAGTTTGCCAAAAGGCACCTGAAGGACTCTCAGACCATGAGAAAGAAAATTCTCTGGTCTGATGAGACAAAAATTGAACTCTTTGGTGTGAATGCCAGGCGTCATGTTTGGAGGAAACCTGGCACCATCCCTACAGTGAAGCATGGTGGTGGCAGCATCATGCTGTGGGGATGTTTTTCAGTGGCAGGGACTGGGAGACTAGTCAGGATAAAGGGAAAGATGACTGCAGCAATGTACAGAGACATCCTGGATGAAAACCTGCTCCAGAGCACTCTTGACCTCAGACTGGGGCGACGGTTCATCTTTCAGCAGGACAACGACCCTAAGCACACAGCCAAGATATCAAAGGAGTGGCTTCAGGACAACTCTGTGAATGTCCTTGAGTGGCCCAGCCAGAGCCCAGACTTGAATCCGATTGAACATCTCTGGAGAGATCTTAAAATGGCTGTGCACCGACGCTTCCCATCCAACCTGATGGAGCTTGAGAGGTGCTGCAAAGAGGAATGGTCGAAACCATCGAGAAAGTATTGAGCAAAGGCTGTGAATACTTATGGACATGGGATTTCTCAGTTTTTTTTATTTTTAATAAATTTGCCAAAATCTCAAGTAAACTTTTTTCATGTTGTCATTATGGGGTGTTGTGTGTAGAATTCTGAGGAAAAAAATGAATTTAATCCATTTTGGAATAAGGCTGTAACATAACAAAATGTGGAAAAAGTGATGCGCTGTGAATACTTTCCGGATGCACTGTACACAAGCCTGGTCTGCAATTGAAAAAAACAAATCTTGCTGTACTTCTTTATACGCCCTGCTTTGTGTCCCAGTAAATGCAAATTATTGTCAATAGACTGATGATGCAATTGTCCATCAATCACTCGAAACCAATGCAGGATGCACTTCAAGGCAGAGATGCTTTTATCTGTTGCTCCTTAACAGGACAGCCACCTCTTTCAGCCTTCTCAAACCTACACAATATTTAATGTTTGTTATCTGGGTTTAAGACATATAGAGAACTGTATATAGTTAATGTTGTTGCATCTTATGAACAATTAAGTTTCACATTTAACTTCCCACCAACGTAATTTTTCCACTATTTTCTAAGCAGAAATTTAACTTAAAGGAACCTACCCATTTTTCCGTACATCTCGCCCATTTTTATTCCAGAAGAAATACTGATATGGTAAAATAAACCAGAAGAAAATGCTCAAAAAGAGATGGGGAATGTCCCCGTACATCGTCTAACAGACAAAGATGAATAATGAGGTCAAAACTAATCAAAAATTTGATCACAGAAGACAAAGTACATTCATTTTGATGCTGTTTTTATATGCAATCAAACAAAATGGTGGAAGGAAGTGAAGTCATCGGGAAAGGCCGGAAGTGACATCATTATGGAAGTGGTGGTTCAAGATGGCGTCGGAACCGGAAGTGACGTCTTTGTTTTCCCATATCTGGTCTGCAGAGAAAACAGAGTAAAGTTTAGTGCACCCCGTCACCCCCTGGCCTGGCGTGTAATTACCTTCTTTCGGTCCACTTGGCTTCCTCCTATTCACACGTGTGTGGCAAGTCTCACATACCATCATCTTTGCAGTGTTTTGATTTTTTTTTAGCACCTTCACAACAGCATCAGAATGTACTGCAGCGTATTTGAGCCACATAGAAACAAAATTAAGGACATGGTGAAAAGGTGCATTTTGTGATTAAAGTGGAAATTTGGGATTAAAATCTCAAAATGTCCACTTTAATCTCGTAGCTTACTTTATCATTAAGGAAGACCATCGAAATCGCCATCTTAAAGCCGACCCCGTTATTAATCGCTACGTGATTCTGGGACTTCCTCCTGACCTGACAGCAGCAATCGCCACACAGAACACGTTACATGTATGATATTCCATCTCTCTGCACGTTTAGAATCCTTAGATTTATTCTTGATATCACTTTCATGATGAAATGCATTAAAGCATGTATGTTACATTTTACAGATGAATCATTAATTTTGTTTAAACAATGAATACTGTTAATAATTACACACACGTGGGTGACACGGTGTTGGAGCGGTAGCGCTGCTGTCTCGCAGGGAGTCACGTCGCTGGTGTTCCCTGCCTGGAGTTTACATGTTTTCCTGCTGGGTTTCCACATTGGGCTCCAGTTTCCTTCCAAAGACATGAAGGTTTGAGGATCTGGTGACGCTAAAATGATGCCAGTATGTGTGAGTGCTTATATTCACCTTGCCATGAGCTGATGCCCAATCCAGGAATTTTGTTTCTGCCTCGTGCCTAATGCCAGCTGGAATGGACGCATCCCTGGATTGATGTTTGTAATCATCAAATATCCTTTTTTTCTAATGTTCACATAGTGAGAACATTGAGGAAGTTGTTGACTGCACTACTGACTACATCAACTTCTGTATGGACATTGTAGTTCCAGTAAGAACAGTACGCTGCTATGCTAACAACAAGCCATGGATTACAAGTGACATCAAGGGCCTTTAGAACCAGAAGAAAAGGGCTTTTAAAGATGGTGATCAGCATGAGCTCAAGCACGTGCAGAAGGAACTTAGAGTCCAACTCAGGGTGGTGAAGGAGCAGGTCAGGAGAAAGCTGGAGCAGAAGTTGCAGAATAACAGCATTGAAGGAAGTGTGGGATGGGATGAAGATCATCACTGGCTGCAGCTCAAAGAGGGGTGCCACCATCGAGAGAGACGTGAAGAGAGCAAACCGGATGAATAACTTCTTTAACAGGTCTGACCACCCTAACCCACTCTCACTCTCACCTCGGAGTACTGCACCCTCCACCTATCCTTCTGCTGATACCAGCATAGGAGAGACATCCCCACCCACAATTACAACAGTGCAGGTGAGCAGAGAGCTGAGGAGACTTCGTGCCAGCAAAAGCAAGCCGGTCCAGATGGAGTATCGCCACGACTGCTGAAGGTCTGTGCATCGGAGCTGGGGGGGTCCTCTACAGCGCATCTTCAACCTGAGCCTGGAACAGGGGAGAGTCCTGAGGCTTTGGAAAACATCTTGCATCACCCCAGTCCCAAAGGTATCACGTCCTAGTGAGCTGAATGACTTTCGGCCTGTTGCTCTGACATCACATGTGATGAAGACCATGGAGAGGCTGCTGCTTCACCACCTTAGGCCACAAGTTCAACACGCCCTTGACATTCTGCAGTTTGCATATCAGGAGAAGGTGGGAGAGGAGGATGCCATCATCTATATGCTACACCGATCCCTCTCCCACTTAGACAGAGGCAGTGGTGCTGTAAGAATTATGTTTCTGGACTTCTCTAGCACCTTCAACACAATCCAACCTCTGCTCCTTAGGGTCAAGCTGACAGAGATTGGATTAGATTCATACCTGGTGGCATGGATCGTGGACTATCTTAAAGACAGACCTCAGTATGTGCGTCTCGGGAACTGCACGTCTGACATTGTGGTCAGCAACACAGGAGCACCACAGGGGACTGTACTTTCTCCGGTCCTGTTCAGCCTATATACATCGGACTTGCAATACAACTTGGAGTCCTGCCACATGCAAAAGTTCGCTGATGACACTGCTATCATGGGCTGCATCCGAAATGGGCTGGAGGAGGAGTATAGGGACCTAATCAATGACTTTGTTAAATGGTGCGACTCAAACCACCTACAACTGAACACCAGCAAAACCAAGGAGCTGGTGGTGGATTTTAGGAGGCCCAGACCCCTCATGGACCCCGTGATCATCAAAGGTGACTGTGTGCAGATGGTGCAGACCTATAAATATCTGGGAGTGCAACGGATGATAAATTAGACTGGACTGCCAATACTGATGCGCTGTGCAAGAAAGGACAGAGCTGACTATACTTCCTTAGAAGGCTGGCGTCCTTCAACATCTGCAATAAGATGCTGCAGATGTTCTATCAGACGGTTGTGGCGAGCGCCCTCTTCTACGCGGTGGTATGCTGGGGAGGTTGCATTAAGAAGAAAGACGCCTCAGGCCTGGACAAACTGGTGAGGAAGGCAGGCTCTATTGTTGGCATGGAGCTGGACAGCTTGACATCTGTGGCAGAGCGACGGGCACTCAGCAGGCTCCTATCAATTATGGAGAATCCACTGCATCCACTAAACAGGATCATCTCCAGACAGAAGAGCAGCTTCAGCGACAGACTGCTGTCACTGTCCTGCTCCACTGACAGATTGAGGAGATCGTTCCTCCCCCAAACTATGCGACTCTTCAATTCCACCCGGGGGGGTAAACGTTAACATTTAACATTATACAAAGTTATTGTCTGTTTTTCACTTGCATTATTATCAATCTTTAATTTAATATTCTTTATTGTATCAGTATGCTGCTGCTGGAGAATGTGAATTTCCCATTGGGATTAATAAAGTATCTATCTGTCTCTATCTATCTAATGGATGTTTCAGGCGATTCACAACACAGTGAAGCCAAACCTGTTCTCACCGTGATGATATCTCGCACTGCCACCTGGTGGAATCTTCCAGATTTATATAAAGTACGCACGCAAGTATGAACAGTATAATGCTTGAGTAGCAGAAGCGTCTGCTGGAGCACACGTTGCGTCGCGTGAAGTATAAACCCGGCCTAAATCCACCTCAGCAGGCGTCCCTTCTTCAAGCAGTGGTGGATGCCTGAGAACACATTAGGGCTGAGGATATCCAGGGATGGGTAAGGCATTCCAGGAGGTTTGTGATGAAGATGAAGTCCTGTGGCCAAGCAGAAATGAGGACTTTCAGTTTACATGTTTCCCTTTTATGAGGTAAATCAAAAAGTAAACGCAATTTGAGAGTTACGCAGTACATGGCTTATGGGTATTTCTAACATGCATGTAACGCAGAGCTCTGCCGTTAGTCGTCTACAGTAGTCGAAGCCAAGGTCACATGAATGTGGACGCCCCGCTGCGGGTTTGCACCATTGCTGTGAGATTTCTTTGGGCAGAGGGAGTGAAATCTGCTGAAATTCACTGAAGGATGTTGGCATTGACTGTGCTGGGGCGAAACATTGTGTGGCACCCTGGTATGAGACACCTTGTGCTATTGTGCTTATCTGAATACGCCGCCAGCACACTGTAATTGTGTAATACGGCAGCATTGCTTTTGAGATCTTTCCATCCCTTCATATTTCTTAACAGGTAATTTAACCAAATGAAAAAATACACAGAGAGGCTCCCCCCCCCAACTTGATCTTTCATTGGTGGGGACCTCCAGAGGCAGCAGCAGCCTATACAAAAGCCCATTTATCCTATATTAATTTGTCAGGAAGAAGGTGATAGTCCATAACTTAAAGATTCTCCATCAACTGGATACACCTCATATGCGATTCCCAGGACTTCATTAATATGTAAAACAGGGCCACGCTTTGATCAGCACACTTTACTCATTCTATTATTAAATTAATTACCCTGTGAGGCAGCAGTCAATAAGCTTCCCTCAGACTCGCATATTAATGAACTCTTATCAATTTTATATGAAGCATCGTAGAAATTGCCGGAGCGAAACTTTTCGGCTGCCGGGACTTTTCTCGGGAGGAATGAAACAGTGCGTCTCATCAGCCCACTCTCTGTCGGATTTCCAGCTGGGTTGTCCCCTTGATTCAAAGCAATATGAACTCTCAATATGAGGATTTCCTGCCCCGCTTCTTGCTGGGTAGGGGGACATGGGGTATCTGCTGCCATGCATCTGTGGCTCATCTCAAGTAGGCACCTTCACTCCGGGCTAAGAGGGGGTAACCTTCACACCTCCTCATGTTGAGAGGAGGCGTCCAGTCAGGACACTCTGACTCCGCCCCTTCTATACTCCACCTATAAAGCCCACAGCTGCCAGAAGGAGGTGTTCAGTCTTTAATAGGACACACCACAGGATGGAGATCCTTTCACCCTGACCAGGACCTACCCTGATGGCTTTCTTATTTTGTTTATGTGAATTCTGGCATTAGCGCGCATAGCGGCCCTTAATTGTTACTGCTTGCTCACAGAATTAGATGTGGACAACTGGGTTGGCACCCCAGCATTTTCTTTTTGTTGAACTTGCAGTGCTTTCCTCGACCACATTACATACCTTCTTCCCACGCTGATCACTGCATTTCGGTTCATTTCAATTTAGAGCTCAACTGTGTCAGGTCTACTGACAGACCTGGGGGCATTTTATTCTGCATACCCAGTCACTGCTTAGTTAGTGTTTCCAATGTTGATTAAATTGCTGAAAAAGTATGCCACGTTGCCGGAATAAGTAGAAATTATCTCCAGGATGTGTTTGTTTTGTTTTCCTTTGTTTAAAGAATTAAACAGAAGAACCCCTCTAATATGCTGCCGACGATTCATCTTGAGTCTGGTACCTTGTGTAGGGTGGACTAGCGCCCCCACTCCAGGATCGGCTCCTACACTTAATCAAGTAATCGGGTGAAATTCACAGAAGGATGTTGGCTTGTGCTGATCATCTTGCTCGGACTTCACGGTACTCCAATTCATCATGCACATCCATAGCTGACATCCAGATGTGCACTAACGGAAGACAACGTAAGCCCTCGGTCAGCTCTGATGAAGGCATTTGCCATGTCGATGCGGGCCTGTGTGTGTGACTGAGCTTAATGTTCTGCACAGCTGTGTACATTTTTGACAAACGTGTGAGAGTGTTTACTAAGTAGAGAAAGTTTAAGGGCAGATTTACCTTCTGAGTGTACACCCCAGGGGTCCATGACAGCAAGGGGGCCTTCTCCAGCTTGATGAAACCAATGAGCATCTGTTAACTCAATACGATCAAGGTGCGATCCGGGGGGGTTTTGATGAACTGATCAAGCCTTGTACCGAAATCACAAATTAGAAACCATTTAATGCAGCAAACAACTCTCTGTTAAGGGGATAAGTCACCCAGGGGCCTGTGGGGGTCTTAATCTGGCTTTGTGGAATCCAAAGTCTAAAGAAACATTCTACCTGAAATGAATGACTGTCACTGTGAGAGGTGGTGGTGTCCCATTAACACCGGGCTCCTGCCTTACATCACATGCACTGATACATGAGTGTTATTTCAATTTAATTATAATTGGATTAAGCATGTTCATTTTGTTTTATTTAAGTGTTGAGATAAACAGTGCTATTGTTCCCTAGAGCTGTATCCAGCAGGGGGACACATACTCCTTGGAAATGTGTTTATTTTTTTTTTAGAATTGCAGCTCATACATTAATCCTACCCCTACAATAACCATAGAAGAAATATTAAAGCAAGAGAAACATGGTACAAAATAAGGATATATTTAGCTTGCTTCTTATATACATTGCAGTATAACTATTTTCTGTCATTCCAACAGATGGCGCATCAAACACATCACAAACATTTATATAAATAAAATGCATTACCGCAAATATTTATGATGCGTCATCTGTTGGAATGATAAATGCAATGCATTATGTGCCATTTGCTGCAAGATGCTGCAGATGTTCTATTAGACGGTTGTGGCGAGCGCCCTCTTCTACGCAGTGGTGTGCTGGGGAGGCAGCATAAAGAATAGGGACGCCTAATGTCTGGACAGACTGGTGAGGAAGGCAGGCTCTATTGTAGGCATGGAGCTGGACAGTTTGACATCCGTGGTGGAGCGATGGGCGCTGAGCAGACTCCTGTCAATCATGGAGAATCCACTGCATCCACTGAACAGGATCATCTCCAGACAGAAGAGCAGATTCAGCGACAGACTGCTGTCACCGTCCTGCTCCACTGACAGACTGAGGAGATCGTTCCTCCCCCACACTATGTGACTGTTCAATTCCCCTTTGGGGGGGGGGGGGAGGGTGGGTAAACATTAGCATTATACAAAGTTATTGTCTGTCTGTATACCTGCATTGTTATCACTCTTTAATTTAATATTTTCTTTATCAGTATGCTGCTGCTGGAGTATGTGAATTTCCCCTTGGGATTAATAAAGTATCTATCTATCTATCTATCTATCTATCTATCTATCTATCTATCTATCTATCTATCTATCTATCTATCTATCTATCTATCTATCTATCTATCTATCTATCTATCTATCTATCTATCTATCTATCTGATCCTGCATACTATACCAAAATCTATCTATCTATCTATCTATCTATCTATCTATCTATCTATCTATCTATCTATCTATCTATCTATCTATCTATCTATCTATCTATCTATCTATCTATCTATCTGATCCTGCATACTATACCAAAATCTATCTATCTATCTATCTATCTATCTATCTATCTATCTATCTATCTATCTATCTATCTATCTATCTATCTATCTATCTATCTATCTATCTATCTATCTATCTATCTATCTATCTATCTATCTATTTGGTTTTCATACATTTTTGGCAAATGTGTGAGAGAGTTTGCTAAGTAGAGACAGTAAAGGGGCACCCCATCTGGGTGTTCTGGGTGTACGCCCCAGGGGTCCATGACGGCAAGGGGGCTTTTTCATTAAGACCGCTTCTCCAGATCAATGAAACGAAACACAATACGATGAAGGTGCGACCCCGGGGTTGCAATGAACTGATCGAGCCTTGTATTCAAATCACAAATAAGAAACCATTTAATGTAGCAATCAACTCCTCTGTTAAGGGGCTACTGTAAGTTGCCCAGGAGCCTGTGGGGGTCTTAATCTGGCCTTGTGTGTAAGCAATAGACAAAAGCCATACAAAAAAAGAAAAAAACAATTATTTAGATAGTGGCACACGTCCTGTGATGAGATGTGAATTTCCCCTTGGGATTAATAAAGTATCTATCTATCTATCTATCTATCTATCTATCTATCTATCTATCTATCTATCTATCTATCTATCTATCTATCTATCTATCTATCTATCTATCTATCTATCTGTTCCTGCCTTGCTTCCGATGGTTGCTGGGATCGACTCCTGCTCTGAATAAGCAGGGTTAGAAGGTGGATGGGTGGGTAGAAAGTGGTGGAAAAAATGGATTCAGAAAGTGACCAAATAAATGAATAACATCCATCCATCCATTTTCCAACCCGCTGAATCCGAACACAGGGTCACGGGGGTCTGTTGGAGCCAATCCCAGCCAACACAGGGCACAAGGCAGGAACCAATCCCAGGCAGGGCGCCAACCCACCACAGGACACACACAAACACACCCACACACCAAGCACACACTAGGGACAATTTAGAATCGCCAATCCACCTAACCTGCATGTTTTTGGACTGTGGGAGGAAACCGGAGCGCCCGGAGGAAACCCACGCAGACACGGGGAGAACATGCAAACTCCACGCAGGGAGGAACCAGGAAGCAAACCCGGGTCCTCTAACTGCGAGGCAGCAGCGCTACCACTGCGCCACTGTGCCGCCCATGAATAACAGTGGCAAATAAAAGTTCTATTTTGAAGGAGGCCTATTTTGCAATATTGATAGATCGTGGAATCTGAGCTGTGTGCCGTGTTTCTGAAGGGGTATTTCTTCACCTTTGCTTATTCATAACACTAAAACTGAAATTAAAGTGCAAATGTGCAGATTATTGTTTTTCCTTAAGCCATTTGCTGTAAACAAAGTATAATAAAAACCGTGGCTCTGAAGCATAGCATGATTATCTTTCCAGCCTTTGCACTCTGGACTCTTAATGTTTAATGAAATATCATGTAAGATATTCCGCAGAGGAACTCAAAAGCCGTAAGTAAATAACAATCAAAGTTGGCGAGGGGAAACATTCAGCCGACCGGTTTTGTAATTCGCTGAATGTCACTTAGGGTCACCGGGGAGCCTGTCCCAAGTTTGGAGATGCACCCTGGAACTGGGAATCTCAGTCACGCACACAAAGACACAGCGGTGGCCTCATCGTTCTCTGTCTGTGACCTCCACGTTGCCAGTTGTAAACACGTCAATCCATGTGAGGCAAAAGGTCACTCCCACGCTGTGCTGAGAGTCGATGACGGACCCCTGCTCCCGATTCTCCATTCTCCCCCACATAAAAACAGATCACAGCAGGCTGCTCTTCTTTGGTGCAAGCGGACTGGGGAGCAGCCATTTTAATAATGGTATAGTGTGCCAGTGATGGGGGAATATTTCAAATGAAAGAAATAAATACAAGTGCAGTGAAATGTGACAATAAAAAAACTAAGCACAAATAAATAAACATGTCATTAATGATAAAATCAATAATACATTGTATTTGTACACTGCAAAAAAATGAAATCTAAGCAAGTAAGAAGTACTTATATCATGGCATAAAATTTTGTTTTCCTTACTGTAAGAATTATTGACTTATCAAAAAATTTGCATTTATGATTATTTGGCTTACTTTAAGAAATCTTGTCAAGTAAATTTTGCTCACCCCATTGGCAGATTTTTTTTTTTGCTAAATAAATTCAAAACAACCCCCATTTAAAGTTTTCATGTCTTGTTTTTGCATATGCATTTTTTGCAATGTATAGCGCCTTTGCCATGCTTTTTTTGTTCCCTATTTATTTATTTAATTATTTTGATTGTTATAGTCTTCCAAACACAACATGAAATACCACCTGAATTTAGGACTGTCAAAGCTGAGAGGGTGGGCACAGAGAAACTCCTCTCTACCCAAGAAGCTGCCCCCACTCTGCCATTCCTCACCAACAGAAGAGGTCGAGGATGTGGAGACTCCATGCGCGGTGGTGCTGTCAGCTCCTTTTCTGTCTCTGATGCATCTTTAGGATTGTAATCACCAAGACTGCCACCATAACTGGCAGAGGGGATCGTAGTACCAGCCCCACAAAACATCTACTTGGGAGAGGAAATAAATCTGGTGATTTGATTTTTTTTACTAGAGTTAAATAATAAATGACAGACAGACGCCTGTAGAATTAATGCATGTAAACACTTCCAGGTAGGAAATAAACACCTTTGCATTAGGTAAACAGCATTGGTTTCATTTGAGAGCAAAATTATGAATGTAAAATAAAGTTACAAGTTCAATAACAAGGCAGAGGAACAAAATGAAAGTGAGGCTAAAATCATCACGATCCAAAACTTTAGAATAAACAAAATGTATTAGGTAATAGTGAAAGAATTACGACACTGTTATTTACAGAATAGCAGCAGAAGATGGCTGACCTTACAGCCAATGACTAATACCCGTCCTTTTGAATTCACTCACTAATACCCTCCAAATAAAGGCTAATTAAAGGGGGTTACCGGTGGGATCCTCGGCCCTTTAAATGAGTTAATAGGTTTATAAGGGCGTAGGGTCAAAATTGTCACGCGTACAGAGCAGAGAAATTCTTACTTACTTACTTGTGCTAATCAACGCGCAACACGTCAGCACTCTCCGATGCCAGGATTAGATCAAGACAATCGAATGGTCTTAACGGAACAGAATATCTGATCAAAACATCCATGTTCAAGCCCAGTAAGACAGGATTTCTATTCTATTTTATTCTATTGTAATGTTTTTTAAGCTGTTTCAGTTCATATGTTAAATACTTTTTAAAAGCTGTTTTAAAAATAGAATAGAATAGAACATTATTAATGAAATAGAATGGAAATCTTGAGAGCCTAATTATTGAAAATACATGCATCATACAATTTATTTTGTTTAAGCTGCTTCTGTCTATCGTATAAGAGATTAAGTTATACCCTGAATAATTTGAAATCCCTTTTCTAAGTTTTGACTCCTCTCTTTCACCCTCAGTTTTAGAATAGAACAGAACAGAATTGTAATAATGGAATAGAATAGACATCCTGAGCTACTGGGCTAGAAAATATTAGGATGCATATTCTATTTTAATTTTATTTAAGTGGTATCAGTCTGTTGTGTAACAGATCAAGTCATACCTTGAATACTTTAATTTCTGCTCCCTCATCTGTAGTCTCAATATTAGAATAGAATAGAATTATTAATGGAATACAATAGAAACCCTGAGAGTCTTGGCTAGGGAATGTGTATTCTATATTGCTTGAAAATAAACCGTATATGTGTAGGATCTGTTCTATTCTATTCAGTTCTATTGTTTAAGCTGTTTCTGTTTGTTGTGTAACACATTAAGTTACACCCTTAATATTAATATTCTGAAACCCCTCAATAGAATAGAACAGAATGTTATTAATGGAAAAGAATAGAAATCCTGAGTTCATAAGTTTGAAACTGTATGTATATCGTTATATACTGTATATTCTATTCTAATACTATTTCAGCTGTTTCAGACTGTTGTGTAATTGGTCAAGTCATATCTTGAATACTTATAGAAACCCTTATTAATTCCTGCTCCCTCACATGTAGTCTCTGTATTAGAATTGAATAGAATAGAATGTTGCTAATGGAACAGAAAATAAATCTCGAGTTACTGTGCTAAGAAATGTATGTTCTATATTGCTTGAAAATGTATGTGTGTATGATCTATTCTATTCTATTCTATTCTATTCTATTCTATTCTATTCTATTAATATGCTGTTTCAATCTGTTTTGTAACAGATGGTTATACCCAATGTTCCCTCTAAGGAGTAGCATATAGTGAGCAAAAAACATTGTTTATGAGCGACACTTTGTTTAAGCCAAAAATTTATGAGCACCTTGGAGTGAGTGATCGTGCGATAAGTACGAGCGACGGCATCGGAATGAGCGATCGTGCGGGAAGTATGAGCGACGTTCTGAATTCGTGTGAGCGATCGCTCACGCGCTCAGCTTAGAGGGAACATTGGTTATACCCTTAATATTTTGAAAACCCCTAATAGAATGGAATGTTATTAATGGAATAGAATAGGAATTCTGAGCTCCTGGGTTTGAAATAGTATGCATATTCTATTCTATTCTATTCTATTACTATTTAAGCTGTTGTGTAATAGATAAAGTCTTTCCTTCCTACTCCGTCATCTATAGTCTCTCTATTAGAATAGAATAGAATCCATCCATCCATTTTCCAACCCGCTGAATCCGAACACAGGGTCACGGGGGTCTGCTGGAGCCAATCCCACCCAACACAGGGCACAAGGCAGAAACCAATCCTGGGCAGGGTGCCAACCCACTGCAGGACACACACAAACACACCCACACACCAAGCACACACTAGGGCCAATTTAAAATCGCCAATCCACCTAACCTGCATGTCTTTGGACTGTGGGAGGAAACCCATGCAGACACGGGGAGAACATGCAAACTCCACGCAGGGAGGACCCAGGAAGCAAACCCGGGTCCTCTAACTGCGAGGCAGCAGCGCTACCACTGCGCCACTGTGCCGCCCATGAATAACAGTGGCAAATAAAAGTTCTATTTTGAAGGAGGCCTATTTTGCAATATTGATAGATCGTGGAATCTGAGCTGTGTGCCGTGTTTCTGAAGGGGTATTTCTTCACCTTTGCTTATTCATAACACTAAAACTGAAATTAAAGTGCAAATGTGCAGATTATTGTTTTTCCTTAAGCCATTGGGAGGAAACCCATGCAGACACGGGGAGAACATGCAAACTCCACGCAGGGAGGACCCAGGAAGCAAACCCGGGTCCTCTAACTGCAAGGCAGCAGCACTACCCACTGCGCCCCCGTGCCGCCCTAGAATAGAATAGACTGTTGCTAATGGAACAGAAAATAAATCTCAAGTTACTGTGCTAAGGAATGTATATTCTATATTGCTTGAAAATGTATGTGTGTATGATCTATTCTACTAGGGGGGCTCCGCCCCCTGCTCGCTTCGCTCACCAACCCCTGGTCTTGGGTAACCCGAAATAGATTTGAAAGAGATTATTGTCTGTCCTGGTAATTGTCTCATATGTATCATGTTCACCGTTACGACATCTGTAGGTTAGTTGAGCTAATATTATACCTCCGGTGCCGTGTGTGTGTTTCATGTGGTAGTCGTTGTAGGCGCATGCGCCCTCCGTACTATCTCGGGTTTGACTATGCTGTGTTTTGTGGACGTTTGGGGACGCCGTACTCTGTCCGGTTTGATTGTGGGGCGGGACGCCAAAGCCTGTTGTGTTTGTTTTGTCTGTGAGCACTCATATTATTGTATTACTGTAATGTGATTCACATATGCTGTGGAGTCCTTATCTCTGGGGCTTCTGTACCATCTCGTATGGTCTGCCTGGGGTGTGTTAGACGCGCGTTGTAGGCGCCCGCACCTTCCGTACTATGTCGGGTTTGACTATGCTGTGTAGTGTGGACGGTTTGGGTTCCATATTGTCTGTGCTCGTTGCTTTATTTCGTATTTCCGTTAGTAGAGCTCTTTCGGTTTTGGTGGTGTATCAGAATTCGCTTGCGGTGGTGAGCTATGGTTTAGAAACGCATTGTAGGTGCCTGCGCTTTCCGTACTATCTCGGGTTTGATTATGCTGTGTGTTGTGGACCTTTGTGGACTCCGTAGTATTTCCTGTTTCACTCTGGGGCAGTGGGCTGAATCCTCTTTATTGTGTGGCTGTGTGGTTACCTATGGGCGCGTTGCCTCATTTCTTATTTATGTTAGTTGAGCTCCTTCATTATTGAGCTGTGACTCCTTCGTTCTCGGTGGATCAGACTTCGCTCGCTGTCGGCGCCTGCGCACTATGTCTCCTGCGTCCATGGGCATGCCATGTACCTGCGTCCATATCCGGTTTATTCTCGGTTAGTAATATGGATTCTATTCTATTAATATGCTGTTTCAATCTGTTGTGTAACAGACTGTTATACCCTTAATATTTTGAAAACCCCTAATAGAATAGAATGTTATTAATGGAATAGAATAGGAATTCTGAGTTCCTGGGTTTGAAATAGTATACATATTCTGATCTATTCTATTACTATTTAAGCTGTTGTGTAATAGTCCTTCCTTCCTGCTCCCTCATCTGTAGTTTCTGTATTAGAATAGAATAGAATAGAATAGAATAGAATAGAATAGAACTTTACTAATGGGATAGAATATAAATACTTAGTTACATGGATAGGATATATATATTCTATATTACTTGAAAATGTATGTGTGTGTGTCTGTGTGGTCTATTCTTTACTATTATTGTTTAAACTGCTTCCATCTATTGTGTAACATTTTAAGTTATACCCTGAATATAGAAAATAAAATAGATTGGTAATAATTGCATTGAATAGAAACACAGAGTTCCTTGGTTTTCAAAGTATATGTATATAAACATATATTCTATTTTCTTCTATTCCATTTTAATATTTAAGCTGTTTCTGTCTATTGTAAAACATGTTGTTATGCCCTGAATACTTTTAAAAACTTTTATTAATTTCTACTTCTACTTTTTCCTCTGTAGTCTCTGTATTAGAATAGAATAAAACAGAAGTTACATCATCCCCTAAATACTTTTAAAAACACGTATTAATTTCTGCCTCCTCCTCTGCAGTCTCTTGTGATTTCCGCCTTTTTTCCTACAGCTCAGTGATTCTCCAAATGAGTCCTGGCACAATCTTCTTATTCTTCCAAGTTGCTGCTTTCCTATGAGCCGTTTGTACTTTAAACGGTTTCTGTTTTTTTATTTTTATTGCTTGTTTGTTTATTTTTCAGATGGTGTCATGTATCTCACATAGTGTTCTATGCTCTACTGTTCTTTAGATTAATTATTTTGTGTGTGAATGTTCAGTGTGTAAGATGTAAAATTCACTTTTCCACATGTTTCCGAATAATATCATTGTTATCATTGCTTCTCTAAAAAAGGTGCTGGAATGATGAAGTCGCATCAGCGTGTCAGTGCCCAGCGCCACCGCAGTTCCTCTTATGGTGCCTATGGCTGCCCACACAATCCTTTGTTGTGTTTTGTATTTTTTGGTCCACTGTGGCATCCCTTCATTCTGCTCTCTTGTCTTTATCATCTCCTCCATTTTGCACTTGATGCCCTGCCCACGCTTCTCCTCAGATCCTGCCCTTGTCTGTTGTCACTTCTTGTAGATTTGCCTTTATAAAGTTGTTGATCGCTACCTGCAACTGTTTGATTTCTCCAAAGCTTTGGTCATTACGAATGTTTCCACAGCATACAGCAATAGTGGGTTAAGACATTGTAGGTGTTCCTAATTTTCATTTTGAAGTGGAAAGAAAGAAAGAAAGAAAGAAAGAAAGAAAGAAAGAAAGAAAGAAAGAAAGAAAGAAAGAAAGAAAGAAAGAAAGAAAGAAAGAAATGGTTGCAGGCACCGTTACATAAAGAGAGAAGTGCAAGTCGTGCCCTCGGCGCCCCGCTAATCCATCACTATCTGCTTAGACAGACAGCCTTTAGAGTTGCAGCACACAACGGCCTGAAATCAATATCACCACCGACTGACCTTTGCTGTGTCTGCTATAGAAAAAAAAAAAAGCAAAGTGAACAATAAATAACTCCACGACTGGTGTTGGGAGAAACAATTAAAAAATAAACTGAGCGGAATTTATCGTTTCATATTGATAACAGGTCGGCTTTGGAAATCCTTCAGAAAATCTACCAGGGTGAGAGAAATTGATTCCATCGTGAGGTAAATCAAATCCTGCAAATGTCTCGCTGGTTCATTCATCATCATCATCCCTCCTTCGTTTAGGATACACTATATGAACAGAAGGGGGGGGGGGTAACTGTGTCGGGCTTGGGGGAGGGGGGGCTCAGGCCAGGCTGGGTGGGAGAGTGCCGAGCTGTCATCTTTCTCTCAGAGGACTCCTTTACAATATATCACTGGTCAAAGCTGCCAAGGACAAGAGTAATCCATTTTATTACGTATCAGTTCTGTTGCTTCACACCAGACAATGGAGTTACTGCTGCCATCTGTACGACTCCATGTTTGCGGGGTGTGAGTCAATGCTAGCAGCTGTCAGCCCGAGGGGCCTAAAAGACCCAAAGTCCAGTAGCAGTTACAAAGCTTCACGGCTCCGAGCTCCGTCTTCCCATTTGGGATCCTCTTGCACCCGACACCGTCGATAACAGAAACTGAATGAGCGTGGCAGATGGGGACAAAACACGGTAGTGCAAGTCAGTCAGTCAGTCAGTCAGTCATTCATTTTCCAGCCCGCTATATCCTAACACGGGCGGCACGGTGGCACAGTGGTAGCACTGCTGCCTCGCAGTTAGGAGACCTGGGTTCGCTTCCCGGGTCCTCCCTGTGTGGAGTTTGCATGTTCTCCCCGTGTCTGCGTGGGTTTCCTCCCACAGTCCAAAGACATGCAGGTTAGGTGTATTGGCGATTCTAAATTGTGTGCTTGGCGTGTGGGTGTGTGCCTTGTGGTGAGCTGGCGCCCTGCCCGGGGTTTGTTCCTGCCTTGCGGCCTGTGCTGGCTGAGATTGGCTCCAGCAGACCCCCGTGACCCTGTATTGGGATATAGCGGGTTGGAAAATGACTGACTGACTTTATCCTAACACAGGGTCATGGGGGTCTGCTGGAGCCAATCCCAGCCAGCAAAGGCCGCAAGGCAGGAACCACTGCAAGGCCAGCCCAGCACAGGGCACACACACCCACACACCAAGCACACACTAGGGACAATTGAGGATCGCCAATGCACCTATTAAACAATAAAAATCAAAACAGTGTTTGTATCCAAAAGAAAGTGCAGAGCTTACTATCAAGAAATAATCCATAAAATCTGTAAGATAAGAAAAAGAAACAGATTTAAAGGAAGACTAAAGCCAGTGTCACAGCAGGCAGTTCATTGTTCTTCTCCTGACGTGGACAAGGCCAACACAGCACCCTCTTCATCTCCCCAGCTCTCCTATAACTCACGCAGCTGGTGGTCCTCCCGACCCCCGTCTTAACTGGCATCAGCCAGACCGCTCGGGGTCAGTTGTCCTCTTGTCCTCCTTCACGCTCATCACGCAGCCGCCCCTCAGATCCCTAGGGAGGACACCACCTTGATCGTACCTGCTCTTCCCAGAATTTTCAGCGGGCCCGATTGGGAGAGCATGGGTGGGGTGTCATGAGGTCACTGGAAAGAGGTGTGTGGCACTCCTGATACCTCTGCAAAAGGACGAAGGTCCAAGTCTTTAGAGTCCTGGTGCTTCCTGTCCTGCTATATGGTTGCGAGAGATATGGACGCTATCCAGTGACCTGAGATGAAGACTGGACTCCTTCAGTAGTGTGTCTCTTCAGAGAATCCTTGGGTACCGCTGGTTTGACTTTGTGTTGCTCATGGAGTCCTGAATGAGGCACATTACCTGCATTGTGACGGAGCGTTCATTACGGCACTATGGCCATGTGACAGCATTACCCGAGGGTGATCTTTGGAGTCCTGGTGCTTCCTGTCTTGCTATATGGTTGCCAGACATGGACGCTATCCAGTGACCTGAGATGAAGAGTGGACTCCTTCAGTACTGTGTCTCTTCAGAGAATCCTTGGGTACCGCTGGTTTGACTTTGTGTTGCTCATGGAGTCCCAAATGAGGCACATTACCTGCATTGTGAGGGAGCGTCCGTTACGGCACTACGGCCATGTGGCACCATTCCCTGATGGTGATCAGGCTCAGACCCGAGTGGCAGGACCAATATCAAGGGGACGCCCACGTAACATCTGGCTGCGGCAGATAGAGAGTCATTTCCAGAGGGTGGGACTGGACCACTTGTCTGCCTGGAGGGGACTGCCAACTGGGATCCCGGGCTGTTTCGTCGTGTTTTAGGTGCAGTAACATGATGTACCAGCGCCTGCTCCCCAACCTAACCTGAGCTGATTCACACATCACCAACAAACCTGCCCACAAGAGACATCATCATGATGAAATTGGCAAAGTGATCTGAGGTATAATATACAAAGTCGATGATCCAGCGATGCAATTCTGAATCCACAGTGGAACTTTAGTGAAGATCAGCACTGGGCCTGACGACGGTTTCAGATTTTTGTTAAATCAGGCTGCTCTGCGTGTCCGTCTTGGTTTTCCTTTGACTTCACACATACGTTTGCCTCTCACGCAACAGAACTCACGTTGATCTTCTTTGTCTTTTCATTGACTGGCATGTTTGTGTTGCCATAGCAACCTCATTTTCAATCCTGTTTTTGTTGTTTTTGATTTTTTTTTTCCTTTCTTTTCCATAATACCTTTTTTTTTTTTTTCCTTGTGAGCTTATTTCTCTGTCATAAATAATTCAGAAAGAGCAATAAATCAAGAATTCGGTTGGGTGACTCCACACTCGTCAAAGCTGCATTTGTTATTTTCCTGCAGAGTGTGAGATTTACTCCAAATCCTGAGATCTCCCCGATCACCGTACAGGCCTTCGGAATAAGCTGCGTCAATTAGGCAGGCATAATGATGCTGTGATGTTGACAAGGTCTCCAAACTCCATTAAGCCTTTTTTTGTAATCGTCCCTTTAGAGGTGATAGGCCAGGTAATAATTTATGATTTCCAGATTGTATTTTCCTGCTTTTTTTTTTTTTATCTCTCATCAAGGATTCATGGCAGTCAAAAAAAAAAAAATGTCAGCCAAGCACCTAATGTGCAGTCAGGAAACTGAGTTACTGTATCTGCCAAGCGGTCTAACAAGAATCGAGCTTGTGTAAAATTAATGTCAGCCCGCATGCCGTCAAAAAACACCGGCTGTCTCTTTTCTTAAGAAGATTGCTGCAAAATATTCACTTCTGTCTTCTTTCAATTTGTGGCAGGCTGTAAGGATGGCACCTCATGCCTGCCTTCCAGACGTAATCTGCGTGCTGGGATTCTTTAAGTTTCTTTTATATCAAATTTGAAATTGAGCAGATAAAATAGAGCTGCAGAAAAGCAGCTTTCAGGAACAGTTGGCCAAAACTTTAAATCTGATAAACCTGCCACTAAAACGCCTGTATTAGCATGGTGGCAGTGATGATGATGATGATGATGATGATGATGATGATGATGATCACAGCAATCAAATTAAAGGTTTTAAAAATCAAAAATCATGGCAGGAATGTCCTGTTCCTAATGGTGTTTATTTTGGTTGGAAGTGAAAAGAGTGTCCCACAGGAGGAAAAAAGACAAAGGCCAAACCCCAATGCTTCCTTCTGAAATCTGGCAGGTCCTCTGCTTATCCCATCCAGGCCTTGTGCAGTCAAGCATACATACCTGGCTGGAGTCCCCATTGCCAGTCCTTTGGCATCCATGGGGTGCATTTGATTACTAGCAAATGTTTAGGATGCGCCACCTGTTGAAATGACAAACGCAATGCATTTCATTACTACATGCATTACTAATACATTCCAATAGATGGTGCACTGCAAATGTCAACGCTGAGGACTATGTTGATTATTTAGATTCTAAACTGTGTGGGCGGAGTGGTGGCTCTGAGGCTAAGTTTGAACCCTAAAAGTGCCAGAAGTGATTCCACTCCGTTGGGCCCTTGAGCAAGGCCCTTCACCTGGGTATGACGTTAACCTGCATCTAGCATCATCTATTGGAATGTATTTTGTAATTCATGTAGTAATAAAATGTCTAGAATTTGTCATTCCAAAAGATGGCACATCACAAACATGTACAGTTATATTAGAAGCAAGCTGTGCTACCCATCTAAGATAGGTTCTAATCTAAGAAATCAAGGTAGATTTCAGTAATAATGTTTGAGAACACCATCCATTGGAAAGTATTTTGTAATACGCATAAAATATGCAATAAAATGCATTGTGTTTTGTCATTCCAACAGGTGGCACATTCCATACATTTGAAGCAATAATATTAGAAGCGAGCTGTGTTACCTGTCTATGAAGGGTTGAAATCTAAGTAATTAATGTGGACCTCAGCATTAATGTTTGAGGACACCATCCATTGGAAAGTATTTTGTAATGCTTGTAGCAGTAAAATGCATTGTGTTTTGTCATTCCAACAGATGGCACATCACAAACATGTACAGTTATATTAGAAGCGAGCTGTGCTACCCATCTAAGATAGGCTCTAATCTAAGAAATCAAGATAGACCTCAGCAATAATGTTTGAGGACAGCATCCAATGGAAAGTATTTTATAATGCCTGTGGCAATAAAATGCATTGTGTTTTGTCATTCCAACAGGTGGCACATCCCATACATATGAAGCAATAATATTAGAAGCAAGTCGTGTTACCTGTCTATGAAGGGTTGAAATCTAAGTAATTAATGTGGACCTCAGCATTAATGTTTGCAGGGCACCATCCATTGGAAAGTATTTTGGAAGGCATGTAGTAATGAAATACATTACTTTTTGTCATTCCAACAGGTGGCACATTTGTAGCAATAATATTAGAAGCTAGCTGTACTATATGTCTAAGACAGGTTCAAATCTAAGAAATCAACATAGACCTCACCATTAATGTTTACTGGACACCATGCTTTAGAAATTATTTTGTAATGCTTGTAGTAATATAATGCCTTGCATTCATCATTCCAACAGATGGCGTACCACAAACATTTGTAGCAATAATATTAGAAGCAAGCTGTGCTACCCATCTAAGCTAGGTTCTAATCTACAAAATCAAGGTAGACCTCAGCAATAATGTTTGAGGACACCATCCATTGGAAAGTATTTTGTAATGCTTGTAGTAATAAAATGCATTGTGTTTTGTCATTCCAACAGGTGGCACATCCCATACATTTGAAGCAATAATATTAGAATCGAGCTGTGTTACCTGTCTATGAAGGGTTAAAATATAAGTGATAGATGTGGATCTCAGCATTAATGTGGGCAAGACACCATCCATTAGAAAGTATTTTGTAATGCATATAGTAATAATATTCATAATAATACCACGACAATAATACCAATGACGTTAATCTGCATCCAGCACTGTGAGCAGGTCCTCCAATTTGCAGGGCAAACTCGGGGGCTGGTTTGGCAGGACTGGCACTCCAGCCACTGCAAAAAATACCTCACGCTGTTCCGTTCAAGTTGAACCAGTGTGGTGCTGAGGTGTTGCACGGCTGCATTCAGGTCCTAATTTGGGATCCTGAGGTGGTTTGTCGTGTGGTGGGTGCAGTCCGGGTGTGAAAGATAGCCCAGACACAGACAAGACACTGAGGCTCACGATGTCCAAAATACGCACCGTTTATTCACAACACCACACACAATATCGTGCACAATTCACAAACCCAGTCCTTTTCACTACTCTTCAGCCGCCTCCACTCCTCTCTCGCAGGCTCTGTCTTCCTCCTCCCGACTCCGGGTCTCCAAATGGAGTGAGGAGGCTCCTTTTATCCTGCCCTGGATGTGCTCCAGGTGTTCTGTGATGGTCTTCCAGCCGCACTTCCTGGTGTGGCGGAAGTGCTGCCCTTGCACCGGTAAGCACTCCGGGCGTGCGCAGTTCCTGGTTCGGCAGTACTTCCTGGTGTGGAGGAAGTGCTGTCCTCCAGGGCTCAGGAACCATCCAGGTGCCCCCTGGTGGTGGCCACAGACTCCCACAGGTTTGAGCTTCCCAGCTCCACATCCGTGGCCCCTGATAGAATCCAGGGGGGCTGCCCTCTTGCGCCCAGGGGAGATATTGCCCCTCTCCCGGTCTTTCCCTGCTCCAGGCGTCCCGGTGGGGCAAAGTCCCTGGTCGTCTGCCACACAGGGCAGGCTCCCAACCTCTCTTTCTCACTCTATCTTAGACCCAAAACCAAGACACAGTAATGCCTAGCACACTTTCGAGTTAAAATTGATTTAAACAACCCCACTTCTTCACAATCACCTCTCCAAAGATCAGTCAAAATGATACAATAATAAACACTACTTCCTCCTCTCGCCCTCCCATTGAGTGTTGCCCGCTGCCTCCCAACTCTGACTCATCCATGTAAGGTGGCAGGCTTCCTTTTATGCCGGACTCCTCCTCCCAACTCTGACTCCCCAAATGG
Source organism: Erpetoichthys calabaricus (assembly GCF_900747795.2). Classification (NCBI taxonomy): domain Eukaryota; kingdom Metazoa; phylum Chordata; class Cladistia; order Polypteriformes; family Polypteridae; genus Erpetoichthys; species Erpetoichthys calabaricus. The sequence continues at coordinate 83,705,171 of NC_041410.2, read as the reverse complement.
ATTGAGGCAGCTCCTTTTATGCTCCAGGTGTCCCTCCCGCCAGGACTTCTGGGTGTGGTGGAGGACTTGCAATAAAGGGCTCGGCAGTTCTCCATACACCTCCTGGTGGTGACCACAGACCCCACCAGGAATGAACTTCCAAGGTCCAAGCCCAAGGTAGGTTGGCTACCCTCTGCCATTCCAGGGTTGATAATACCTCATGCAAGCTCCTTCCATCACGACAGTGTTCCGGCCGGGTAAAAGCCCCAGGGGTCTGTCACAGCCACTTAAGTGTTGTTCCCAGAGTTGTCCCTAAGCCCCTCATGAGTTGCTGTTTTTTTGCTTTGTTTTTTTTAGGCTCATTGTCCTGTTGTCTAGTCGGAGGTCTCTGGACCTCTGGAGCAGGACTTCATTAACAATATCTCTGTAGTTTGCCCCGTTTAGTGTTCCCTCAACCCCTGACTTGTCTCACAGTCCCCCTTTTGTGTTAAAAAATCACCTCAGGCTGTGCCAGCATACGTAGCGTCGAAGGCCCGTGATTCCCATATAAAAATCTCACTTCACTTCCCAGGCTACTCTTCAGCAAAGTCAACAAGCAGCAATCACATTGTGTTTCATGGCAGGTAGTAAGTGCAAACAAACACAAGTGCAGATTCATTAGTCTCGATTCAAACCGACAGCAGGGGATGAAAACAGATTTTATATCTTGACAGCATGCTGATTACGGGCGAGCCACTGGTGAAAAACTCCAAGCAGAAGCACCCCAGGCAACCGTGACGCAGAGTGAATTGGACCGCAATTTCTGTCTTGCTGACGTGTCAACTTTAACTGGGTGCTCTAGTGTTTGGTAGTGGAATGTGGAAGGAGGAAAGCAGGGGAGCAAATGGCAGCATCTGACTTGTAAAACGCGACAATAAGAAACTGGCACGTTAGGCCTGCGAGTGGGGCAAGATGCTGAGAATATAAAAATCAAAATTTCCAGCAGTGCCACTAGAAATCAATATTTTTGGGATTTTGATACACTTTATTAATCTCTGAGGGGAAATTATTTTTTCACATAACCTTTGGGGGTCGGAATACAGGGTTAGCCATTGTATGTGGCCAACAGAGTAGGACCCCTTCTTGTCAGAAACAGGATTTGGACCAACAACCTCCCAGATACCAGCGCAGATCTTCATCCTCAGAGCCACCGTCCTGCCTTACGGTTATATATTAGGGCTAAATTAAGAAATTCTGCCAGCCATGCATCCTAACCTTCTACCTCTTATTTATTTATTTATTTATTTACTAGGTGGCTTTGCCCCCTGCTTGCCTTTGCTCGTTAACTCCTAGGTGGGCACTATACCCTAGCCATATGGGGATGCATACAGTGCATCCGGAAAGTATTCACAGCGTATCACTTTTTCCGCATTTTGTTGTTACAGCCTTATTCCAAAATGGATTAAATTCATTTTTTTCCTCAGAATTCAACACATAACACCCCATAATGACAACGTGAAAAACGTTTACTTGAGATTTTTGCAAATTTATTTAAAATAAGAAAACTGAGAAATCCCATGTCCATAAGTATTCACAGCCTTTGCTCAATACTTTGTCGATGCACCTTTGGCAGCAATTCCAGCCTCAAGTCTTTTTGAATATGATGCCACAAGCTTGGCACACCTATCCTTGGGCAGTTTCGCCAGTTCCTCTTTGCACCACCTCTCAAGCTCCATCAGGTTGGATGGGAAGCGTCGGTGCACAGCCATTTTAAGATCTCTCCAGAGATGTTCAATCGGATTCAAGTCTGGGCTCTGGCTGGGCCACTCAAGGACATTCACAGAGTTGTCCTGAAGCCACTCCTTTGATATCTTGGCTGTGTGCTTAGGGTCGTTGTCCTGCTGAAAGATGAACCGTCGCCCCAGTCTGAGGTCAAGAGTGCTCTGGAGCAGGTTTTCATCCAGGATGTCTCTGTACATTGCTGCAGTCATCTTTCCCTTTATCCTGACTAGTCTCCCAGTTCCTGCCACTGAAAAACATCCCCACAGCATGATGCTGCCACCACCATGCTTCACTGTAGGGATGGTGCCAGGTTTCCCCCAAATGTGACGCCTGGCATTCACACCAAAGAGTTCAATCTTTGTCTCATCAGACCAGAGAATTTTCTTTCTCATGGTCTGAGAGTCCTTCAGGTGCCTTTTGGCAAACTCCAGGCGGGCTGCCATGTGCCTTTTACTAAGGAGTGGCTTCCATCTGGCCACTCTACCATACAGGCCTGATTGGTGGATTGCTGCAGAGATGGTTGTCCTTCTAGAAGGTTCTCCTCTCTCCACAGAGGACCTCTGGAGCTCTGACAGAGTGACCATCGGGTTCTTGGTCACCTCCCTGACTAAGGCCCTTCTCCCCCAATCGCTCAGTTTAGATGGCCGGCCAGCTCTAGGAAGAGTCCTGGTGGTTTCGAATTTCTTCCACTTATGAATGATGGAGGCCACTGTGCTCATTGGGACCTTCAAAGCAGCAGAAATTTTTCTGTAACCTTCCCCAGATTTGTTGCTTGAGATAATCCTGTCTCGGAGGTCTACAGACAATTCCTTTGACTTCATGCTTGGTTTGTGCTCTGACATGAACTGTCAACTGTGGGACCTTATATAGACAGGTGTGTGCCTTTCCAAATCATGTCCAATCAACTGAATTTACCACAGGTGGACTCCAATGAAGCTGCAGAAACATCTCAAGGATGATCAGGGGAAACAGGAGGCACCTGAGCTCAATTTTGAGCTTCATGGCAAAGGCTGTGAATACTTATGTACATGTGATTTCTCAATTTTTTTATTTTTAATAAATTTGCCAAAATCTCAAGTAAACTTTTTTCATGTTGTCATTATGTGGTGTTGTGTGTAGAATTCTGAGGAAAAAAATGAATTTAATCCATTTTGGAATAAGGCTGTAACATAACAAAATGTGGAAAAAGTGATGCGCTGTGAATACTTTCCGGATGCACTGTATGTACAATTTAAACAGATTGTTATTTTCATATTAATTGTTACCTGTGCATAATAGAACTAACTATTTTACACTGCAGTGAGTAATTAACTATAGTAGAAAATGGCAAAACATAATAAATTGAAAGAAAATTATATTTCATATTGCGTTAGAGGTATTTGTTGTGTTATACGTTTTCATTCTGTTTGGCTTTGAAATTAACACGTAAATACTTTTTAAACTTCCTGTAAAATATTTGGTGGTCAGAAAAGACGCCTCCTTCTGGTCAGCTGGAGTTCTTATAGTGGAAGGGGCGGGGCTAAGTGTGAACAGAATGTTACTGACAGCGCCCCCTCTCGCCCCGGTGGGTTATTACATACCTCTATTGAGCCTGTGTAGAGATCCTCTGGCGTAAAAATAAATCCGAAACAATCTTGATTGTGGCAATCTGTTCTCGGTGTCCTCTTATTTTAAATAAAGTAAGTAAAGTAAAATTGTATTTATAAAGCGCCTATCACAGACAAAAATCACAAAGTGCTGAACAATAAAACACAGAATAAAATGAAATATTAAAACAAAATACAGAGCAATTTCGATACAAAAAAACACCCACTGATGACAGCGCTCCCCAAATGCCAATCCAAACAAATGCATCCCAAGATGCCACCCGAGCAGCTGAACAGATTCTGCTGATGTCAAAGTCAGTTCCATAACCAGAGACCGTCAGGAAACAACATGGCGATGCAGTGGTGACATGGAGGATGGCACCTGAGTTTAGAGGCAGTGGCCCTAGTGTGCTAACCATTGCAAGAATAAAATTCGACTTCAGCTGTACTGTTTTGCAAAAGAAGGCAGCAGGTAGGCCCAGGAGTGTACGTACCGATGCCAACACAGCTCTTGTTGGGTTCTTCATCAGGCGTGTATCAGTCTGGATGACACTTTGGTGGACCATGCCATGGAAAGCAGGGGATCAAAAAACATTTAAAATGTTCCGCTGGTGCTCTCAGCTGAAATAGAACGCAGAATCCAACAGGGCTGAGTCAAAGAACTCCAATTCCCATTATCTTCTGCTAATATGGAATTTTTAGTTAATATATAATAATCTTTTACAAGTATGTATTTATCCAATGGGGATTAGGCGGAAGTGAGGTCAGTAGGAAGGTGTGGTCCTGAGGTGGAAGTGGAAGCTGGTTGGGTTTTAAGTGGTCTTTCCTTCCTGTGATCTGCTGAGGCAGGAGAAAAGATATTAGTGCACTTTGTCACCCTCTGAGCTGACATTTTACCCTTAGTTAAGACCATTGACGGCCTCTCATGTGCACGTGTGTACCCTCTGAGAGGTCATGAACGTGGGAAAGGGCATCGGCATTAGCCTGGAGAGACCCCCTTCGATAAAAGACAGTGCAAACGATAAAGCTAGAGATCCAAAAACCACCATGTGACACGCGGGTTCATCTACTTGTGCAGGGCTATTCACTAGAGAGCGACATGGAGCATGACCAGGGTGACCAGGGTGAACTCACGACCTAGGAGGTAATACCTCAGCTGTGTTACCAACCATTTGATCGCTAGGGCTTATCAACCACCGCATACCTGGTTTCCCGGTCCAGCAGTTTCCAGCTCAGGAATTTAATGCGCCGTTCAGCACCATTGACGCTTTGGCTCAGCACGGCACCCAGTCTTGTGTGCGAAACATCCATCTAGAGGATAAAAGACAGAGAGAAGTATTGTGTATTCAACACCAGTGTTGACGTAAGGGCCTGCTTAAGGTCACAAAATGCACCATCCGCTTGCTCACCCTATACCAGATAGTTTGGGGCTTGCCTCTTTGTTAGGTCTGTCAAGGGCATTGTCCTCTCTAAGAAGTGAGGTACAAACCAGTGGTAGTAACTTGCTAGACCTAGGAAGGCTTGGACTTGCTGCTTGGTTTTCGAACAGCGCCAGTTAACTATGCTGTTGACTTTGGAACACTGTGGTCTGACAGTGCCCCTGCTCACAAGGTAGCCTAAATATTTGGCCTCTGTCATCCCAAAGAAGCATTTCTTCGGGTTTATCTGCAGGCCAGCTTCTGCTAGTGTTTGCAGCACTCCTTTGAAGTGCTGTAGGTGTTCCTCCGATGTGCCAAAATAGATGATCACATCATCCAATTAGGCAGCGTGTAGGCATTGTGGGACCTTAGCACTTTGTATACCAGATGCTGGAATGTCACTGGGGCCCTGTGCAAGCTGAATGGAAGGACACAATACTGCCAATTGTCTGCTAGGGGTGCTGAATGTGGTCTTTACTTTCACGGACTCCGTTAAAGGAATTTGCCAATACCCTTTCATTATGTCAAGTGTGGTCAGGTATCATGCTTGGCCGAGCCGTTTGAGGAGTTCATCCATTCATGGGATTGGGTAGGCATCAAATTGGAAGTCTTAATTAAGCCGGCAGAAGTCGTTGCAGAAGCGCCAACTTCCGTCTGGCTTTGGGACCAAAACGATGGGGCTGGACCAAGGACTCTGTCTTTCTTCAATTACTCTCAAGTCCAGCATGCTCCAGATTGCAAGCTCTACTTCTGCGCATTTTGCCTTGAGGAGTCGGTAGGGGTGCTCCCTGACGATCATCCCAGGTTGAGTCACAATGTCGTGCTCAACCAGAGAGGTCAGTCCCGGTGTTTCGCTCACCACTTCTGGGATAGACGGGATAGCTGTTTCAACCTCCCGTTGTTGAGAGGGTGCAAAATCCTGGTCGAAGTTAAGGTTAATTTTTTTTTCTTCTTCTTCTGTCTCTGTCTCTCTCTCTCTCTCGTTCGCCTCCACTCCTCCTCTAGCAAGCGTCGTCTTCTCCCTCCTGGCTCACAGAGAAGCGGAAGCTGGATTCTTTTAAGCCACATCAACGAGCACCCATTAGAATCTTCTGGAAGTACTCCCAGCTGTGGCTGAAACCTGATGCCATAGGGCTCTGCGGTATCTGCAGCTCCTCCTTGGGGCATCCACGGAACACAACAGGGTTGCAGCGAACTTCCATGAAGCCCTGTGGCAATCTGTGGCACCTCAGAAACCTAGGGGTGCTGCCACCTAGTGACCTGGGGGAGATAATGCCCTAACCAATATCTCTCTCTCTCTCTCTCTCTCTCTCTCTCTCTCTCTCTCTCTCTCTCTCTTTCTCCTTCTCCCCAGTCCTTCTACAATATTGGTGTCCCGGCTGGGGGCTGTGACAACTGTTACACTGCACATAGTATGAAATTCAAATAAATCAAAACAGAAACTCATCTTTACAAATCCTATAGGAAGACCTCCCTGTCAAAATGCAGCCCTGGTGGCCAGATGGCTGCTTTTCCTTCTTCTGCTAGCGCACACACCTTCTGACTGCAGTGTCAGGATTGCCAGCCAACGCTATATAAAGACAGACTGCTTCAGCGTATCATCAGATTGTGAGTCTCATTAATCACATTTGCTAGTGTAATATAATTAGAAAAGATTTTACATGACGTTAAGGGAAACTGCTTTGGTGAAATTTATTTCTCTTGTCATGTTAGATGCCCTGCACTTTGAAGTTGACGGAGTCTTGCTTTGTCATTAAACTTTGACAGACTGTGTCGTTTAACTGTTTTGATCATCCTTTACTAGTTCTGGATGCTGGACATGCTGGGTCCACCTTAAAAAAAATAAAGAGGTGCTTCTGAATTTCTCTTTGTGTTCCCAGTTGGGGGTGCAATTGCTTTGTTGCTAGATTGCACTAAGCCAATGCCAGAGTGCTTCCAGGAGGTTGCCACCATCCTGCTGCTGCCAGAATGCTGCCAACAGGCTGCTGCTGTCTACCAAAGTGCCAAATGGTTGCATGAGTCTCGCTGGCTGAGAGCCCTGAGAGAGTTTTCCTGCTTGAAAACAACAGGAGGTCCTCATTGCCACCATGTCCTGCGGTTCTTACGTTCTCTTTTGACCTTATCAGACTAATCGTCCCCACTGGGAGGTGGCCTACCCACGCATGCAGTCATCTCCACTGGCTGGCGTAATTGTTTGGTTTTGCTGTTCACACCAGAAGTTGTTGGCAGTTGTCTTAAAGGAAAGTGAAACGTTGAGTCTTGTAGGGGGTGCTTGTGTGTATGTGGACCACCCACCACCCATGATGTTCTAGAGCCCCTGGGGCGTCATGTACAAAACTTTGCATAGATCTGAGCATTTGCCAATGATGTACGCCCATTTCTACACAATTTGTCTTTTCTAAGTCACAGTAACCTTGTAAATGTCCTGTAGCCTGCAGGGGGCGCACCAGCTCCCCAAACCTGAAGTTATTTCTCTTACGTGATGTGTCACTTGGGAGGGGTATCATCTTATATGTTATTATCTATATAGATTTCAAGTTAAGTAATACGCCACAATCACAAAAGAACTCATTCCCAGGGAGTGATCGCCCCCTAGTGGACACACCGTAGTCCACACATTTTATTATACTGTATCATTTTTGTTCCAGAAGTCTGCTAAATTCAGTAAATCTCCAGATTGTCCCAACCGGCTTTTGTTTTTAAATTTGTAATACTTTCTTCTTGGCCTCTAAAAAATAATAGAGACTTTGTTTTGGGGAGTTTTAGAAATCACGCAATCTGATTTGTTTTTGAAATAGGCAAAGTTTTAAACTGACAAAGTCAGACAGCTAGTGTTATTATGGTTATGCCAGGGTTCCACCCCTGTTTAATTGTCTTTATTTTTTGTCTTCTTTGTTCCTTTTTCATTATCATTCATTGGTTTTCCCTATTTCTTATAATATTCCTCTGTTCATTTATTATTTTGTATGTATTTTTTTATTCTTTTTGGTTCTTGTTTAGTATCTGTATGTGTGTGTTTGCCCCTGTGGTGGAGAAAAGAACTGCAAGCCATCAGTGGAAAATTTTGGAGAGCCAACCTGGTCATTCCTAGTTTAATTCCACGAAAAAACTCAACGAAAATTAGGGCCACGACACGCACCAACCGAAAAGGAGTTCTCATATAAGTATGTTGTCAGGTTAAGTAGTAGAAAGACTGATAGGCAGGAACTCCATCCTTCGATAGGCGCGGTGGAAGACTGAACACCTCCTTATGGCAGCAGCTCGGGGACCAGAAGGGGCGGAGCCAGATGCCATGACAGGGTGCCTTTTCTGTGTTTAGCGGAGAGAACAAGATAAACGAATGTTAGTGTCAGTGCCCCCTCTCGACCAGGAGAGGTATTGCATACCTCAGAGGAACCCAAAGAGTGGTCCACAGGTGCGCATGCATCACATGTATTTTTCTGTCTGTTTCTCCAAGAGGCAGATCCATCTGATTATCTTTGTAGAGGCTCATGGGAAATGCAGTCCCCTCACAGTTCATTTGAATTGCGCTCAGATGACAGTGGTAGTTATTCGCTGCTCTTGTTTATCTTCTGTTTTACTTCTCTGCTCTGTTTTTTTTGGATTCTCCTTATTGTGAGGTTTGGGAGTTTGTTACTCAGGCAATCCTTCTGTGTATTTTTGCTATTTTGAGTAATATTGCAGGTTTTCTTTCAAGTTTGGGAAAACATCTTCTTATTATAAAGATTCTTGGTTTGCCCTTTTTGTACAAGCCAGGGGTTTACAGTTATCCCTTTCCTTGTATGGCGTTCCGGTTATTTTTGAACAATTTGAACTTAAGAAACTAAAGACCTAGTGTAGGCCAAGGCCAGCTTGGGGAGTAGGCACCAGGCTGCCCTGGAGAGTATGTTATCTGGATAGGCTGGTGGGATTCAGGCCTCCTCTGTGACTCGTTTTTTTGAGAGCTCATACTACTTTGTCCATTTTGTGTACTGTACATACAACAGCTAGACCCATCCATCAATTATTTTTTATGAGAAAATAAAAAAGCAAAGCTCATGGGATGAGTCCTGGCCTAAATATGCCAAAACCCAATGATGGATGGAGGAGGACTAGACAAGCACATTAAAGTGGGTATTAATGCCAGTTCTCTGGCAGCCAAGGGACATCTGAAAGGCCACAGAGCAGTGTGCCATTCAACAGATCACAGCTGGGCACACACCAAAGTCATTGAGAAGTTTTGGTTGAGACACAAAGATACAACGAATTAATGTTTATTTGAGCGAGTCATTGATCCAAGGCAAAACCAAAAGAAGAGCTGACAGGCCATACACAGAAGCAGACAGGACACTAACGCCATACCCAGGAAAGGGGGTCATTTAACTGGCTTAAGCCCCCCCCCCTCAAATATCATGTCAAGACCCCCATCCATGCTCTGAGGTTTGACCCACTCATCATATCGTGAAGTTCAATCACCTCATTACCTCAGGCAGCACTTTGGTAAGGGCGGAATCGCCGTGTAACTTTAGTTTTTAACATTACAAAATAATAAAAAGTTATGTGAGAACCCTAAAAATTACACACACACACACACACACACACACCCAGTACCTTATTTAAATACTGCCTTTGAAAATTGTAAGAAATACTGAAGCGGTGCTCGCGAAAAGCCACGACTGTAATGAAATTAAAGATAAGAATCATCAAGTCTCTGATGGTGGTGAACAACGGAGGACGACATTTGCGGAGTTGTAATGCAAGTTTTAATGTAAGCCCCCCTTGATGCTTATACTCGGAACTAAATCTTTAGCAATGAATTCAAAATTGACTGTAGCAGTCGTATCGGTGTGCTGATCATCAAGTTTCACTCTGCCATGTCTGTGTCTCCTATGCTATGACATTTTGATCGTTATCATCATTATAAATATTATTAACTAGCTGTCCCCCGCGGCTCTGTCATGAGTAATAGTGTAACAGGACAGTGAGGAGGGCCCTGCCCGGCTTCCCACTCCTGACATCACAGTTCTCTGTGCCCTCGGCCCGCAGCCTCTGTCTCGGATTAGTGCGACTATATCACTCCTGCAAGCGAACTATGATTCTTAGCGCAATGAGACAAGTCGCAAAATCAACCGGAATGTTCAAGCAAATTCTAGAAAAAAAACCCGATCTAAATCCGTTAAGTTGTTCTCTCATGAAAAGTGGACAGACAGACATTGGATTTTATATATATACAAATATTGCTGTTGTTGCTGCTGCTGAATTATCATCTCTTTTGTAACCTCTACTTTTTTGCTTTCTCCTCTAAATATTTATGACAGGTTGGTGCCCGTGCACATCTGTGACAGTCCGGGTTAGCTCCACGCTCACTGGCATTACTTGAACCTGGAACAGCCAATAATGTAACCAGGATGAGCCGGGCCAATGAGGACATGCCCAACCTGCAAGAGATGGCGTAAACGCATTAGCGCTTTATTCAAATAAAATAGTCACGGGTCCAAAAACCAAAAGGTGCAAAAGTGCAGCGCAACTTCCATAAATAAATATATACCTATATGATGATGATGATGATGATGAAGGAATAGTTTATAGATTCCCCCAAGGGGAAATTATCTTTTCATATGACCTTTGGGGGTCCCGCCACCAGGAGTCAATTTTCAGAATAAGGGCTTTGCTCAAGGGTGCAAGAAAGTAGGATCCATATATATGTACAGTATAAAGTGTGACAGGCGACATTGAGCCCGAAACCCCACACCCTATTATACCCAACGCAGTCACGGGTTCAAATAATGGATTTTTTTTTAATGCAACCTACACACAGTGAAACGCAGTCCAAAAACCATACCAACAATGAAGGTTTTTGTCTCCATCCGCCTCGAGTTGAGTGTCGCCCACTGCCTCCAGACGCTGAATCAGGCTCAGTCTCTTTTAAAGTCGACCAAGGAAATACTCAGTCCTCAGAAGCACTTCCGGATCATACATGCACCAGGACAGTCCTCCCCTGTCAGCACCCTCTGGCAGTTCCCAAAGGCCACAACAGGGTTGCATCTCCAGACTCCAACTCCCATGCCACCCTGCAGGTGTCCTAAAGGGGTCCACCCATGAGGAACACTGCCACCTGTTTTGTGGGGGAATGAGCTGCTCCCTGTAGGTTTGTTCGCCTGTTCACTTCCATTATGGTCTCCTGGCCGGGCATGAATCCTTCCTTTATCACAGCCAGAATGCCTGTCCTTCCTTCCTGGTACCTACAATAGGCTAAAAAAAATCAATAAATATCCCATATTAAGGTTAAAACACAGGCAGTCTTCACAGTGCCATTCAAACACTACCAAATAAAATCACCAAACTCATCTTTTAGGTTGCTATTAACAGGATGTGCGCCTTCTTTTTCAGTTACAGTGGCTATGGATGAACAGTGTTCCTGTGAGTTCAGGACTTGAAGAATTTCTCAAGTCTTTCCTGGCCTTCAGTCTTCTTTCCTTAAATCCTCAAGAGCCACGGCTTGTCAAGAAAAGCAAGTCATGAACAGAAACCAAAAAAAAGGTAAAACTAAACAAACTTGAAAATCTAAAGAAAAAGGCCAAAAGGTTAGAGAAAAATACAGGAAAATATTTAAAATAAAAATGGACCTGTGACAATGGAGGTGACTCTAGCTGGACCCACCAGAGTTTTCACAATGCTTCCCAATTAAACCTGAATAGGAGGGGCCAGATATGCAAATAATATGTAGAAGGGGAGGGGCAGGGTGGGGTAAACATTCCTGACTCAATTGATGGGAGGGGCCTGAAGCTACAGATGGGCAAAAGGAGGTAATGTGGGCGGAGCCACAGCCCATTCCCGAAACCTACTGACGAATGGACTTTGAATTTCCGCCAGACCCCATCCCATGTTCTGTATGACAGCAGTTCCGGGAAACAAGGCCAAATAAAATAGGCATTAAAGCTCTTTGCTTGTCACCTTTGTGTTCCTGTGGATGCCTCATTTATATCTGCAGAACAGGACACCTTGTCAACAGCCCTTGCTGTCACACCCACGGGTCACTGCCTCCCACGTTACAGAAGCAGCGCCTGCTCCCCTGCGAATTGGACTAGAGAGCTGCTTCCAGCCGACCCACGACAGCACAAGTTTCCTGTGGATAGCTAACCTTTTGCCATCCAGCTATGCAAATCCACCTGGGAAAACGCGTTTACAAAGGTCTCCTTAAACTTTCATAAGCTGTCAATTAAAATTAAGACAGCCAATTTCTATGCTCCCTTTACCCTTTAGGTTGTAAGGGGGAGATGAGAACGCTGAGAGGCTAAAGGGTGGCATCTTGTTCTTGTCCTCAATAGCCTGGACAACTCCTTAGTTGAATCTCCATCAATCTGTCTCCCAGCAAAGTGGAGAGTCCTGGAAGTTAGAACCTAAGGCATCGGGAAAAGTGAAATGGAATAAATGGATGAGTCTAATAGAAAGGAAAATATGTCTCACCTTAAGATCTACACACAACAAGTGGGCTTGAAAATCAACAGAAACAAATCAGAAATCATGCCGCTTAACATCTCAAGTCCTTCACCAATCAAGATGGATGAAGAGGACTTAACTGTGACTGAAGAGTTCAACTACCTAAGGAGTATTGTCAGCCGTGATGGAGGGGCAGGCAGTGACATCAAGAGCAGGCTCAACAAAGCATGAAGTGCCTTCTGAATGCTAAACGATGTGTGGAGGTCATCGTGATACAGCATTGACACCAAGCTAAGGCTGTCCCAGAGCTGCATTATGTCCACACTTTGATATGGATAAGAATGCTGGCAGGTGACAAAACTGTCAACATTCCACATAATATAATATAATATAATATAATATAATATAATATAATATAATATAATATAATATAATAGTCACGCGCATGTGCATTGGAGATGGCTTAAAAGTTCGGGTGATAGTAATTTCCCACCAGAACACAGGGTGGCGCTGTTTATTAGCACCTTATCTCATCTTCCTTCTGCAGACCGGAAGATTGACAGCTTTACTACCCTTGACATCACTTGTCTGTCTGTCCACTTGGACCCGCCTCTTGCTGCTGGAAACTGCCAACATCTCACATAATATAATATAATATAACATAATATAATATAATATGATATAATATAATATAATACTCACACACATGTGCATTGGCCACAGCCGAGACGCTCAGATGGTGGTAATTTCCTGACAGAACACAGGGTGGCGCTGTTTACTGACACCTTATCTCTTCTTCCCTCTGCAGACCAAAAGATTGACAGCTTTACTACCCTTGACATCACTTCCGGTGTTTGTCCACCTGGACCCGCCTCTTCCAGCTGGAAGTCCTCATCACTGGACATTCCTCCATCTTGGAACAGTAACATTTAAGACTTGTGTCTGTGAAGACATTTCCTTTCCTTTTAATTTTAATGCATTTATAACCTGTGTTTTGTTTTCAGTTATATGGGGCTTACTTACAGGTTCCCGAACTCTTCATGATTGATTGTGGTTTCTCTTTTAATTATATATTTTGTATAGATCGGAATGCTGGCAGATGACAGAATCTATTTCCAAACTGTCAACATTCCACATATAATATAATATAATATAATATAATATAATATAATATAATATAATATAATATAATATAATATAATATAATATAATATAATATAATATAATATAAAACACTAAGGTCCAACACCTCCAAAGATTGTGATTGGTCAGTTTGGCTTCAGTGACATGATGAAAGAGGACACTTAAATGACACAAGGAGGAGTAAAGACATATAAAGACAAGTATCAAACTGAACAAGAGGTGAGAAAAGCACCTCGAAAATAATGACAGAGTCTTAGAAGCAGGCTTTACGACAACACCGGTGAAGAGACATTCACACGTACAAATACAAAGGAAAAGTGCAGAAGTTACATGTAGGGCAAGACATATCAAATATTTTTTAATTATTCCATTACCTGTCTTCAGCAAGTACTGTGGCTAGTAACAGAATAAGTGTCTGTGTGTCCATTTGGTTGCTATATCTCTGTCATTCCAACAGGTGGTGCATCACAAACATTAACACTGCTTTCACGAATCTCACACCAAATGGCATGTAACAGATAATGGCACATCATATTCATTTGTAGTAATACATCCATCCATCCATCCATTGTCCAACCCGCTGAATCCGAACACAGGGTCACGGGGGTCTGCTGGAGCCAATCCCAGCCAACACAGGGCACAAGGCAGGGAACCAATCCCGGGCAGGGTGCCAACCCACCGCAGGACACACACAAACACACCCACACACCAAGCACACACTAGGGCCAATTTAGAATCGCCAATCCACCTAACCTGCATGTCTTTGGACTGTGGGAGGAAACCGGAGCGCCCGGAGGAAACCCACGCAGACACGGGGAGAACATGCAAACTCCACGCAGGGAGGACCCGGGAAGTGAACCCGGGTCCCCAGATCTCTCAACTGCGAGGCAGCAGCGCTACCCACTGCGCCACCGTGCCGCCCCTGTAGTAATACATTTCATTAGTAAACATGTTTGTGATGCACCATCTGTTGGAATGACAAATGCAGTGCATTTTATTGCTACTTTCATTACATTCAAACTCCATTTCAATAGACTGTGCACTCAAAAAGTTCACGCTGTAGTTTATGTTGATTAGTTAGATTTCAACACATCTTAGACGGTGTCATGATTAGGGCTGAATTCTGAGGTGTTATAGCCTTTTCCTATTATGGAAGCCATTTTGCGTACCGTTGTCAGTGTCATGTCTTGTGTTTCTAAGGACGTGGTCTCTGGGTTCCTGACCTCGAATTAAACAGCAGACGGGATAAAAGGTCAACCTTTTTTAGATAAAACCTTCTAAACCTTTTTGAATTTCCTTTGTGATTATTTTCATGTCTTTCCTGGTTTTCGACTATTACTGACTGTGATCTTTTGCCTCTCGTCTGGTTTTCCGGGCATCTTTCATTTGATTTTATTTTCATTTGTTTTGCCTTTTACATGCAGTTCTTGATTTAACTCAGGAAACTATTTATTTGTTTTTCTGATGAGTCAGGACAGATGGGCAGGAAAGTTAGTAGATAGATATATAGATATGTAATAAAATAACAATGACATATACATTGCCTTTTTTCATTCCAACAGATGGCACCTCACACACATTTGTAACACCCATATATGGTATTTTTCTGGTATACTGTATTAATCTCTGAGGGGAAATTGTCTTTTTACATGATGTTTGGGGGTCAGAGTGTGGGGTCAGCCATTGTACAATGCCCCTGGATTAATAATATAATATAATATAATATAATATAATATAATATAATATAATATAATATAATATAATATAATATAATATAATATAATATTTTTGTCAAAACAACCACAGCTGAGTTGTCTCTTTTCATTAGATCTTCACAATGGTGGCATTTCATCAGCTATGCTACTGTATCACGAAAAAGGAGAAATCAATCCAAATCTGTCAATACACTTCAGTCACAACAATAGACATGAGAAATGGGATTAGCCTGCACGAAATTAATGCACTGATGAGTAAGCAGGTGAGAAATCAAATGATGATCAAGCCATGTGGTGAGTGGCACCGATTGCGGGAGACGAGCCATAAACAATGCAGCGTTGCACTTTTTTATTCACACTCTGCTGAAGAAGTGAAAGGAGGGGGAAATGGCTAAACATAAGGTGATGAATATGAGCAATTTGCAAACCCTGTACGCTAACATCTCTCATCCATCACTCCAGGTAAACAGATGTTGAGTGATAAATGTGTCTACGTTGCCACTTCTGCCGTGTGAAATACAACGTCTGCTGATCCAAAGTAATGCGCCAGTGCACCCGCGGCTTGGCACTTTCCCTACCCTAGGCAGGTAATAACTTTCTTTACCCGCCCACTCTCCCCACTAGCCCCCAATAGACTGGCATCTTGAAAGCAAAGGAATTGTGAGTCCTCATTATTATTCGAAGCGGGCAGCGCCAGGATGTGCCCGTGTCCAGAGCCAATTTAAACAATGCTGGCTTTTACGAGGCTGCTTCTAATAATTGTCCAAACTAATAATAGACTCGAGTGATGAATTGCTTGAGATAAGCAGCCGATGGCTTAGAAGTGACTTTTGGAAAGTGCTTGTAATGGGAAATGAGTGCCTAAGTGGAAATTTATTCAAGGCAAATCGAGTCTGCTGCACTGACCTGAATGTGAGGGATGTGTGCGATGAACAGGGCGCCTTCCCTAAAAGCAAACTGAAGAAGAGCACTGGTGTGGGCTGACGCTCGGACTGATTTGGGCTTCCTGATGATCTGCAGAGGTTTTAGAGCTCCGTATGACCAAAGCTGCCGGCCTTCTTAAAAAGCCTTTGAATGTGTGTTCAATAAGCCCCGCCCCCTAAGTGAAGTCTAATCACCAATTGGGCAACCTTAACGACAATCAGCGGGTGGTGCAGCCCTATGGAACAGGGCATAGCAGGTCACAGCTTCCAATCATGTAAACTTTCTTAGCTGGTTGACCCTAACCCCTCCACGGACAGTGTTCCAAGGGACAGCCACTGTCCAATGTGTTAAACTAACCTAACCCTAACCCTGCCATAATCTGCAGATATTCTGGTGTAATGTCGGGCATAGAGTCACTCACTCACTCACTCATGCTGGGGTATGCGGCCTTAGGATGTGGTAGGAAATCAGAGTATAGGGAGAAGACTCATGAGGACATGGGGGAACTTGCAAA
Source organism: Erpetoichthys calabaricus (assembly GCF_900747795.2). Lineage (NCBI taxonomy): Eukaryota > Metazoa > Chordata > Cladistia > Polypteriformes > Polypteridae > Erpetoichthys > Erpetoichthys calabaricus. The sequence goes on along the minus strand of NC_041410.2, from coordinate 83,688,712 downwards.
TTCCACATGTTGGCCTGGTCAGGTACTGAACCCAGATCCCCGGAGCTATAAAACAGTGGAGAAATATACCATCCCACCCTGTGCCACCCAAACACTACCAAAGAAAATCACCAAACTCCTCTTTTAGTTTGCTATTAATAGGATGTGCGCCTTCTTTTTCAATTACAGTGGCTAGGGATGAAAAGTGTCCCACTGAGTGAAACACTGAATTCGGGGCTTGAAGAACTTCAAGTCTTTCCTGGCCTTCATTAAATCACCCAGCATCCATTTTATTTTTCAGTTTCCAGGCTTTCAGGGGATTCCACACACATACACACACCATAGGGATAGGTGATGAAAGATTTAACATCTTCCTTCATAAGATACCAGGCCTGCCACTCCATGGCTTGTTTGAATTCAAGGACGTTTATTTAGTTGTTAATGCTACTATACTGTCATATTAAAAAAGCGGAGATCCGAGAAGTTCAGAACACCATTGTGAGGTGAAGGACATAGTACGTCACTGTAGCCCACCACCATTTTACATTTACAGTTGGCACACACAGGGCTGCACCTCATTCATTCATTTCCTCACCGCCCTTATTCTACCATCAGACATACAGTGAGCACCTGTATGACACTAAGAGAGACGGCCCTCGCCATTTCAGCCCACCCTAGAGGAGAACCTCAATACGTCAGAGAGGCATGTTGTATGAACCTGGGTGAAAAATAACAAAATAAAAAACAAAACAATGGGCACAAGAAGAACATCTAAAGTCCACACTGACAGTTACCAGAGCACAAGTCCAGGCAGCTGTGAGAAAATCCCAACTTCCACCTCGATGCCTGCTTGCGGTTATTCAGCCCTGGGGTCTGTCAGGGTGCCTTTCTCTCATTGGTGGGTCTGTTTAGGTTCGTGCTGTAACGGTCGTCATGGATATGTGTGGGTGTCACCTTTCCTTAGACCTCTTAATGATGGACTGTCACATGGTCATGTGAACTCTCTTGACAGGAAACAGCCTGAGAGGAGGTGCAGGTTCACCACAACCCTAACTCTAACCCTAACCTACTCACTCATATTGTGCCAATTTACATTTACCAATCAACTTCATAGCCGAGGAGGCAAGTGGACTAACTGTAAACGTCCCACAGAGAACACAGGGAGAACATGCAAACAGGGCACAGGTTCTGACCCTTCTGAAAAATAAAAACAGTTTAAATAAACGGAGAGGATGCTGCTGTTATGCACCTAAAATCTGGAATAGCTTGCCAATAGGAATTCGTCAGGCTAATATGGTGGAGCACTTTAAAAAAACAGCTAAAAACACATTACAGTGGAACCTCGGTTTTTAATAAATTTTCACTTGATAAACGAGCGAGGTCTTGCAGTACGAGTAGTTTGTCAGCTGAGCATCATGTGATCACGACTGAGCTGATGGTTCTTCTCTCTCTCACTGCGGGATTGTGGGCAATCGTCTCCTATTCTCCATCTGAGTCGGTGTGTCTCACTCATATAGTCAACATCCGTACGAGCGTATAGTGTTTACTACAGCATTAGCATTGTGACTGTATGCGCGCGCTTGTGTGTGTGTGTGTATGTCTGCTCGCGCGCGTGTGTGTGCTGTGACGTGCGAGTCCCCATCTTGCACCCTAAAACACGAAGCTGAGTCTCAGTACTTTAGCAACACAAACTTTATTCAGCTTGAAACAGCAACAGCGCGGTTATTTAAGTACACAGACACAGCAGTCAGGCAGGGCCCTGCACATTTATAATGTTCCTTGTTCCTTGTATCACCCATCGACGGCAGGCGCTTATAGCATGTCCGCGATCTTTTCGGATTCGCTTTTACGGAAAACTGCTACAGCGCTGGGAGACTGCGATTGCTTTGGGACGCTCTTCTGCGTGTCGTCCCATTGGGTGTAATCCCACAAGAGTTTAGAAACTCACTCACACCAGCCATGATTCTTTTCAAAGGTAAAGTGCAAGTTAATTTGTTTTATGTATTTTTACTTTATATTTTGTATTAATCATTTTTATATGAATAGTTTTGGGTTGTGGAACAAATCATCTGAGTTTCCATTATTTATTATGGGGAAATTCACTTTGATATATGAGTGCTTTGGACTATGAGCACATTGCTCGCAAACCGAGGTTCCACTGTACTTTAATATGGCTTTCTCGTAGCTTCATTTTAATTTAATCCTGATACTCTGTATATGCATTGAATTATCATTAGCATTCCTGGTGGCTCCATAATCCGTACTAACCCCTACTTTCTCTTCTATTCTTTTTCCGGTTTTCTGTGGTGGCAATCTGCACCACCACCACCTGATCTAAGCACTGTGATGTCCCTACACTGATGGATTTAAGGCCAGAGGTCCACCATCATCATCAGATTCTTCCATGTAAAGCCTGAAAACCATGAGGACTGATTGAGGTCATTGATGTTAGGTAGAATGCTTAGAGGAGTCCGGGTGGTCTCGTGGCCTTGGAACCCCTGCAGATTTTGTTTTTTCTGTCCTCTCTGGCCATCAGACCTTACTTTTATTCTATGTTAATTAGTGTTGCCTAATTTTATTTTTATATTTTGTCTTTTTTTTCTCTTTCTTCATCATGTAAAGCACTTTGAGCTGCATCGTTTGTATGAAAACGTGCTATAGAAATAAATGTTGTTGTTGTTTGTCATCACCTACAGGTCACATGTGGAATAACTTAAACCACAGCTGAGGCTCCAGTTGTGTGTGGTCTCTTAAACGCTCCTCAAGCCAGGTAATGAGGACCAACCATCCATATCCAGAGACTCCCAAATAAGAATGCCGTCATTCTTCAGGTCACTTTCCATCCAACCTGCCCTCTCCTCGTTTTCCAGTTTTTGTGCAGTCTTCCTGATTTGATACCAACAACCCAATAAATGATCACATCCTTTATTTGGGTCCATCCATTTTCCAGTTCTAGATCATGGCGAGCTGCTGCCTATCCCATCAGCACATGTTCAAGGTGGGAGCCAGTCCTGGATAGGAGGCCAAATCAGGTTTATAAATGAAGGATGAATGAAGAAAACCTGTGATGCTTGGAGAAATGGAGGAAATGTCACCCAAGCAAGGTGAGGCAGCTGGGCAGGGCTGAGCTTTGAGCGCAGTCAGGCGGCACCACAAATCACTGCGCCAGTGTACAAATGCTGTTTACCCAGCCACTTTTTCAAACTGCAAACCATTTGCTTGTCGATGGCGTATAGCTTTATTAGCGGTGGGCTTTTCCCAAATCCATTTAAACTGTTGTGCTAATTCCATGTACTTTGGGGAAAACACGGTGATTCCTCATAGGAGGCAAGCTGTTCTTGGTACCATCATCCTGCAGGCTGACCATGAGGGGGAAAAAAAGAGAAGAAAGAAGGACAGAAGAAAATGGAAAAAGAAGGACAGCACCTCCAGGAGGACACCGCAGGGTAACCACAGGCTTGCCACTCCGCTGACTTCACTTCTCTTCGGCGCTCAGGCTCTCAAGTCATGTCTGTTGTCTCATTTTTCTTGCCCTCTGCTTGGTAAAATAAAAACAAAGAATTTTCCCTGGAAAAAAAAAAAAAAAGCCCCCAGACTGCTGCTGCCAGGAAACTTCACAGGACTCCTCAAGGCTTCAGACACAAAGCCAGCGCAACTTCAAAAGCAGCTCTTCGGGCAGAACACACGGACAAAAATAGAAGAAGAGTGCGGGAATAATGGCGTGGGTGGGAGGGCTGCGTAGCTGGTCAAAAAAAAAGAGAGAAAAGAAGACAGTCAGTCAAAAAGTTGTTATATAGTGCCTTACACAGCAAGCTGCATTTACAAGGCGATTTATAGTACTAGGGTGTTGTACCGTGTTAGCCATTATGAATGTAGAGAAAAGCCAAGCAAAATGACACCTTTTATTAGCTAACTAAAAAGATTACAATGTGCAAGCTTTCGAGACAACTCAGGCCCCTTCTTCAGGCAAAGATGTGATCAATTATGTAATTACATAATTACATAATATTATTATTACATCTCGCCTGAAGAAGGGGCCTGAGTTGTCTCGAAAGCTTGCACATTGTAATCTTTTTAGTTAGCTAATAAAAGGTGTCATTTTTCTTGGCTTTTCTCTACAAGGCCATTTAGAAAGAAAGAAAGAAAGAAAGAAAGAAAGAAAGAAAGAAAGAAAGAAAGAAAGAAAGAAAGAAAGAAAGAAAGAAAGAAAGAAAGAAAGAAAGACCAGTCAGTGAGATGTTAGTATGTATCATATATTGCATAACCAGATGCATAAATGTATGGATACAGTTGAAGTCAGAAGTTTCCGTACCCTTAGGGTGAATTCTTTAAAACTCACCTCCACAGATATCATACTAATAGATAGATAGATAGATAGATAGATAGATAGATAGATAGATAGATAGATAGATAGATAGATAGATAGATAGATAGATAGATAGATCCCAATGGGAAATTCACAAAAAAAAAAAAAGATAGCAGTGTCATCAGCGAACTTTTGCACGTGGCAGGACTCCGAGTTGTATTGGAAGTCCGATGTATATAGGCTGAACAGGACCGGAGAAAGTACAGTCCCCTGTGGCGCTCCTGTGTTGCTGACCACAATGTCAGACGTGCAGTTCCCAAGACGCACATACTGAGGTCTGTCTTTAAGATAGTCCACGATCCATGCCACTAGGTATGAATCTACTCCCATCTCTGTCAGCTTGTCCCTAAGGAGCAGAGGTTGGATGGTGTTGAAGGCGCTAGAGAAGTCCATAAACATAATTCTTACAGCACCACTGCCTCTGTCCAAGTGAGAGAGGGATCGGTGTAGCATATAGATGATGGCATCCTCTGCTCCCACCTTCTCCTGATATGCAAACTGCAGAGGGTCGAGGGGCGTGTTGAACCTGTGGCCTAAGGTGGTGAAGCAGCAGCCCTCTCCATGGTCTTCATCACATGTGATGTCAGAGCAACAGGCCGAAAGTCATTCAGCTCACTAGGACGTGATACCTTTGGGACTGGGGTGATACAAGTTGTTTTCCAAAGCCTCGGGACTCTCCCCTGTTCCAGGCTCAGGTTGAAGATGCGCTGTAGAGGACCCCCCAGCTCCGATGCACAGACCTTCAGCAGTCATGGTGATACTCCATCTGGACCGGCTGCTTTGCTGGCACGAAGTCCTCCTCAGCTCTCTGCTCACTTGCGCTGTTGTAATTATGGGTGGGGATGTCTGTCCTATGCTGGTATCAGCAGAAGGATGTGTGGAGGGTGCAGTACTCCGAGGTGAGTGTGAGAGTGGGTTAGGGTGGTCAAACCTGTTAAAGAAGTTGTTCATTTGGTTTGCTCTCTTCACGTCTCTCTCGATGGTGGTACCCCGCTTCGAGCTGCAGCCAGTGATGATCTTCATCCCATCCCACACTTCCTTCTTGCTGTTATTCTGCAACTTCTGCTCCAGCTTTCTCCTGTACTGCTCCTTCGCCACCCTGAGCTGGACTCGGAGTTCCTTCTGCATGCGCTTGAGCTCATGCTGATCACCGTCTTTAAAAGCCCTTTTCTTCTGGTTCAAAAGGCCCCTTGATGTCACTTGTAATCCATGGCTTGTTGTTAGCATAGCAGCGTACTGTTCTTACTGGAACTGCAATGTCCATACAGAAGTTGATGTAGTCAGTAGTGCAGTCAACAACTTCCTCAATGTTCTCACTATGAGATCCCTGCAGGATATCCCAGTCTGTAGTTCCAAAACATTCTCTCATTCTCTCTAATAAGTTATAAATTTGGCGTATCATTAAGACATCTGCTTTGTGCAGGGTGGAAGTTATTTTTTGCATCATTTTTCACAGAACATTTCAATTTCTACTTTCTTGTAGGGAAAGCATGAAGTTATGGGAAAGAGTAGTGAAAGCTCAGTTAGGAATGGAGGTGATGACTAGTGAGCAGCAGTTTGGTTTCATGCCAGCGAGGAGCACCACAGATATGATGTTTGCTCTGAGGATGTTGATGGAGAAGTATAGAGAAGGCCAGAAGGAGTCACATTGTGTCTTTGTGGACCTGAAGAAAATGTTGTCAAGAGGAGCTGTGGTATTGTATGAGGAAGTCGGGAGTGGCAGAGAAGTATGTAAGAGTGGTATAGGATATGTCCGAGAGAAGTGTGACAGTGGGGAGGTCTGCGGTAGGAGTGATGGATGCATTCAAGGTGGATGTGGGATTACATCAGGGATTGGCTCTGAGCCGTTTCTTATTTGCAATGGTGATGGACATGTTGACAAATGAGATTAGACAGGAGTCCACGTGGACTATGATGTTTGCTGATGACATTGTGATTTGTAGTAATAGTAGGGAGCAGGTTGAGGAGACCCTGGAGAGGTGGAGATATGCTCTGTAGAGAAGAGGAATGAAGGTCAGTAGCACCACCATGATAGAATACATTTGTGCTGAATGAGAGGGAGGTCAGTAGAATGGTGAGGATGTAGAGAGTAGAGTTGGAGAAGGTGGATGAGTTTAAATACTTGGGATCAACAGTACAGAGTAATGGGGGTGTGGAAGAGAGGTGAAGAAGAGAGTGCAGGCGGGGTGGAGTGGGTGGAGAAGAGTGTCAGGAGTAATTTGTGACAGATGGATACCAGCAAGAGTGAAAGGGAAGGTCTACAGGACGGTAGTGAGACCCGCCATGTTATATGGGTTTGAGATGGTGGCACTGACCAGAAAGCAGGAGACAGAGCTGGAGGTGTCAGAGTTAAAGATGCTAAGATTTGCATTGGGTGTAACGAGGATGGACAGGATTAGAAATGAGGACATCAGAGGGTCGGCTCAGGTGGGACAGTTGGGAGACAAAGTCAGAGAGGCGAGATTGCGTTGGTTTGGACATGTGCAGAGGAGAGATGCTGGGTATAATGGGAGAAGGGTGCTAAGGATGGAGCTGCCAGGGAAGAGGAACAGAGGAAGGCCTAAGTGAAGGTTTATGGATGTGGTGAGAGAGGACATGCAGGTGATGGGTGTGACAGAGCAAGATGAGGAGGACAGGAAGAGATTGAAAAAGATGATTCGCTGTGGTAACCACTAATTAGCGTAGCAGAAAGAAGAAGAAAAGAAAAAAAGGAAAGTATTCTAATCGCCAAAAATTCGACCTTGAGATTTTGATGAATCTCTAGATATTTTAGACCGCCATGATTCCTAAAATACCATTTTGGGAATTATGTCTATGTGTGTGTGTAAACGCAATAACTTGAGTACGCTTTCAGTTTTTGCATACAAGTATTAGGTACAAAATGTAGATTTCTACCAACTTTTAGGCTATTTCCGCTAACTGGAAGTGGTACTCTACCTTATATTCATGCAGCTGATTTATTCAACTTTACTTTTATACTAATTCTATCCATCCATCCATTATCCAACCCGCTAGATCCTAACTACAGGGTCACGGGGGTCTGCCTGAACCAATCCCAGCCAACACAGGCCGCAAGGCAGGAAACAAACCCCAGGCACACCCACACACCAACCACAATTTAGAATCACCAATGCACCTAACCTGCAAGTCTTTGGACTGTGGGAGGAAACTGGAGCACCCAAAGAAAAACGGACAAGGGGGGAACATGCAAACTTCATGCATGGAGGACCCGGGTAGTGAACCACTGTGCCACCGTGCCGCCCGTTGATGGTTCTTTAATGTACATAATATAAAAATATAATTGTCTTGCAGTTTACTCCTCAAATATCCATCCCCATATCTGAGTATACAATTAAGTCGAGGGGAGACAACTTCCGATTTTTATTGACTATATCGCAATTTCAGTGTGTCGCAAGTTTACATACAGTACACCTAGTTAACTCAAGCCTTTAAACAATTTGATGAGGCTTCTGATGGCCAATTAGCCTGACAGGAGTCAACATGTGAATGTGTGTTAAGGCCTACCATCCAGCTCACTGCCTGACCACTCAAACAAACTGAGCAAACATGGGAGAAGGGCCTTGTTAAGACAGGCAACCAAGAACCCAACGGTCGCTCTGATGTGGCACCCAAGAAGCTGTGTGAAGAAACTTCTAGAAGGACCACCATCACTGCCACATTCCACCGATGTGCGCTTTACAACAGGGTGTCCAGGTAGAAGCCTCCCCTCAGTAAAAGACACAGGGAAGCCCGCTTTGGAGTTTGTGAAAAAGGCACCTATAGGACTCTCAGAACATGAGAAACAAGAATCTGTGGTGTGATGAAACCAAGATTAGCATTAGCCACTGCTCCTCCTCACTTGTTTAATACCACCCCAAAGGTGAAGCATGGTGGTGACCCCACTAATGCACAGAGAGACATAGGGTCTGAAATACCAGAACCCTAAGACCCTCCTGTCCACATACATCCAACCAAAGGAGGATAAACGGTGCTGCGCTCCTCAATTGCCTGTAGTCAAAGAAAAGGGACAAATGGGAAAATAAAGCAAACATCGGGCATGGAGTAGTCAACTAAATAAAACAATGACCTAGATGGACAAACAAACAAACAGATCAACAAGGAACAGAAGGGAGCTTCAAAGTCAAGCTGTTTTTGTACAAAGTCGTCGCTCGAGGAGCTTCACAGCTGCCTGTCTGAGGCACTCAGCTGACAGCTCCCTGTCGGTGTTTAGAGGACTTCTGAACACGTCGAGCCTGACTCATTCCTTCACAGACGCCTTTTTTCAGCTTATGTTTATCCTCCTTGTTTTTACCTTTTTTATTTGTCTCTCCTTTTTATACAGAGCTTCAGGTTTTGAAATCTCCCCCAGAATCTTCAGCTGGAGTCTTTCAGGCTCTCCACTGAGAATTTTCCTGACTGACTGCTTTGACAATCCTGTAGATGGACGATGGCAGTTGGAAAATCTTTGTGCACTTTCGGACCTTTGGTATCAGATAAGGATGACAGACGTGCAAGCGTCCGGTCTGCAGGGAGACCCTGAGACATCTAACGGTAATGCTTTTCTGCACATTCAGACAGGGCAGCTGGCTGTGAAAGCCCCTTAACAGCAATGGTCCAAATGATCAACATCTCTTCAAAAACCTGCTGTCAGGTGCGCTCCGAATCGACAACACGCATAGCTTAGCCCCTCAGGGAGAGCCAAACTGCTGGATGCCATGTCACTTTGTGTTGTGGGCCACCCAGCCTGCACCTCTGCTGGTGGGAATGAGAGACCTGATGACATAAAATACAGAAATATTAGATAGAGAACATTTGTTATTCCATGGGGTAGTCAAAGTACGAAAGCAGACGGTCAAAGGGAACAAGCAAAAATGTACCAAATACAGTCCTGGGAAATAGAAAGTAGACCCTGTGAAATGCTTTGTCGTTTTTTACATATGTGGACATATCAAAAGTCCGGATATAACACCAAGTGTAGAATTCACACTAAAACATGGCGTACGGACAAAACTAGAGATGCGCATATATGCACAAGACAATTCAGATGCATTACACTGTGCTTAGGCAAAGTTCCACGCACTTCCCCTTTATAAATCCTAATCAATGTGAATTTTAGTGCTCTTGCACATGCCTACAGCCCCACCCTGACTCCTCCCAGAATTTTGCTTATTTGAATATGCAAATAAATCAAAATAGCCCCTTACGTTCAGTGTTTTGTTAAAAGACAATGGCGAAAGCACGTGGCAAAAAGAAGAATTTCAGCAAATGCGAAATGGAAGTCCTGCTCAGTGAAGAGGAGGCAATGAAAAACACACAATTTGGTGGCTTAGGCAGTGGTATGAGCAACAAAAGGAAACTGATGGAGTGGCACTGGAATTCTTTAATTCTGCTCTGTGGGGTTCGGTGGGTGCTGCCAGGGTGTACTGTGGGCACTGGTGAGCCCTTCTTTGTTGGGGAAGTGTTTCTGAATGACAGCCTCACAACATCAGAAGTGTTTCTGGGAACTCCGAGAGCCAGAGTCGGGAGGAAATGGTCAAAGCTTACTGGAGGAGCGGAGGAGAGAAGATGGAGAGACAGCAGAGGAAAAAGAATATTGCTGTGCGCTTTATTGTATTTGTGCTTGTGAAGTGGGAAACACTTGCTGTGGAAGAGTTTCCCACAATAAAAGCCTTGGTACTGAAGCACCTGTGTCTGAACCTGTGCTGGAGCATCCCTTGGTGGCCACAATATATATACAGTGGAACCTAGGGTTACAACTGTAATTCGTTCCAAAACTCTGGTTGTAACCCGATTTGGTCGTGACCTGAAGTAATTTCTCCCATAGGACTGTATGTAAATACAATTAATCCGTACAAACTGTATGTAAATATATTTTTTTAAAGATTTTTAAGCACAAATATAGTTAATTATACCATAGAATGCACAGTGTAATAGTAAACTAAATGTAAAAACATTGAATAACACTGAGAAAACCTTGAACAACAGAGAAAACTAACATTACAAGTGTTTGCGCTATAGCGCTACAAACTGCTTGCTAAAAACACTTTTTTTAATGAGTTTTAAGCACAGGGAAAAAACTGAACATTTGAAAAATCCGTAATTTAATAAGCCACCAAGAAAAGTAACATTGCAACAATGCACACTACGAACCGATCGCTGTAAACAGAAGTGAAGTGGAGGTTAAAATCCAATAGAAAAAAGTCTTCATTAAATACAACGAGGTTAAAACAGTGCTCGAATCAGTCTCTTTAAAAACAAGCCTGGTGCATTCTTTAACCTTATGCGACCAGCGCTCTCTCTCTCGCTCACGTGTGTGTGTGTCTCTTGTGCGTGTGTCTCTCTCTCTCTCTCGCTCGCTCATGTCTCTCTCTCGCTCGCTCACTCTCTTGTGCTCTCTCTCTCTCGCTCGCTGCACAGGGAATGCACAGGAAGAGACTGAACACGTGCGGAAATCATCGCACACAAACCGAAAGGGAAACTGGCTTGTTCGTATACCGAGTATGTGGTCGTGAACAGATGCAAAAGTTTGGCGAACTTTTTGTTCCTAACCCGATTTGTACATGTTCAGAGACGTTCGTGAACCGAGGTTCCACTGTAAATCTATCTATCTATCTATCTATCTATATATATATATATATATATATATATATATATATATATATATATATATATATATATATATAGTCATAAGAATGAGTCATAGACATCATAAAGGTTTGGGGTAGCCACCCGTATATTGTTTTCCCGGATGCAAAAGTTGATTTGAAGTGCACAGAACAGAGTCCAGAACAGAACTTATTTTCTCTGAGGCAAGATGGCAGTTTTAACAGAAAGAATGGGAAATTATGTCATCAGGGACGGAACAGGAAGTGACGTCATCATGACCGGAAGTGACACCATTGTTGGCGCTGGAACTGGATGTGACACTTTCATGACCAGAAGCGATGTCATCATCAGTGCCAGAACCTGAGAAAGATCTGCAATAGACTGAGAGAGACAGTTAGCACATTCCACCGCCCCCTGGTCTGGCAGAGAATTACTATTATTTAGGCCCTTTAGCTGTTTCCCATACTCATGTGTGTGACTATATATATATATATATATATATATATATATATTGTGAAGAAAGAACACAAAGAAACTCGTATAAAAGTTTGGGACCCTGTCCCATATAATGTAACAAAAGTTTTTCGTCAGTAGTTTCAACAATTCAAAAGACACAGAAGGAGGGGTAGACGGACAACTTATAGGGACGGGCCGGAAATTAAACGGTGGAATGCTGGGAAAACCGTGGTGCAGGATGGATGGGTGATGTCATCATAGAGGGACCAGAGAGACGAAAGGAACCCAGAAGTGCTGCGGCTCTTTGGATCGTCCGGGAGCGTCGTTCTTTCTGAAGGACTAGAGAGAGAGGTTAGTACGCTGCCGTTCTCATCTGGCACAATTTGTCGCAGTGCGTGTCAGGACCTTAAACTGCTCCCCATGCGCGCGTGCATGACTGTATATATTGTGGGGAACAGCCCGGACACAGACAGGTAGACACGATGGTTTCACCCAACACACGTTTATTATACATAATTATTTACAACAGTGAGCACAAACCCGGTGCCGCAGCACCAATCACCCCTCAAGTCCTTGGCCACAACACAATGCCTTCTCACAGTCTCTGGTCCGCCTCCACTCCTCTCCACCAAGCTTCGTCCACTTCCACCCGACTCTTGCCAATAACTGGAGGGAGGCGGCCCCTTTTATACACCCCGGAAGGACTCCAGGTGCATCCCGAGGAGCTTTTGTATCCACACACCTGTGTGGCGGAAGCTCTGGTGGTGTATCCGGAAGTCCTCCGGGTGTCTCCAATCCACTTCCCCCCAGCACTTCCGGGTGTGGCGGAATTGCTGAGGTCCAGGGCTCCCAAGGCATCGGGGCACCCCCTGGCGGTGACCACGGGCCCCTACAGGGTTGAGCTTCCAAGCTCTGTACCCGTGGCCCCCAAAGCAACCAGGGCGGGCACTCCCTCGTGTTCTGGAGGAGGCACAAGCTCTCCTCCTGTCCTCCTGGGCATCCCGGCCGGGCATGAACCCCAGCCGGGTACCACAATATATATATATATATATATATATATATATATATATATATATATAGATATATATATATATATATATATATATATATATATATATAGTATATATTATATGTCAGTAAAAACCCAAGGTATGTAATAGTCCATCCATCCATTTTCCAACTCGCTGAATCCGAACACAGGGTCACGGGGGTCTGCTGGAGCCAATCCCAGCCAACACAGGGCACAAGGCAGGAACATCCCAGTTAGGGTGCCAACCCACCGCAGGGTATGTAATAGTGTTTCCTGAAAATCCCATGTACTGTATAGCAGGCTTAAATAAATGCAAGAACAGGTGAGTGCATATAAAGGATGTCATGTATGTATGCCCACGTGCACTTTTCTTAATAGCAGGCCCTGTATGAGGGTCTCTGAGTGCACGAGTGCCTTAGTGAGTAGGTTTAGCTTAGTGTGTGCACATGTAGGCCTGTGAATATACGGGTGTATTCATGACAGAGCCTCACTTCAGCATGTTATGTACGGCTGTCTACTGCATGAGTAAAGAGGTGGGCATAGCATTGTGTGCACATGTGAGCACGTGGGATTGTCTACACCTATATTCGTATGTGCTTATGTTTATTCCACTCACCCTGGGATGGTGTAACAGTCATGTTTTGTTTATTATAAACTGTCTTTCCAAGTAATAAATCGCTCAATGCTCTTTGTACAACATCTTTTGATTATCACCCATGAAGATGAAACGTTCCAAACTTATTATACAAAGAGGTCAGGTTGTAATACTTGCTGTTCATGGCACCATAGAGCAGCGATGTGCCAGAGAGAGCCGACATGCTGCATTTTGATTAGCACATGCAAAGAAGACTTTCAATGTCCTGTGTGTATGTGACAGTACTGACCCTAGAAGGGGAGTTATCTGTCTGAAGGTCCCATTCACGAGAGACTTCACCACTTCTGAAAATGCTCTGGTCAGGCGTACACAGCTAGTGTCCTGTCATACCTACAACATGGCTAACGCTCAGTGTTTCCTGAGGACCTGCCTCCTGTATTCTCAGAGTTCTGCTTGTGACCCACCAGCATCTGAAAAAAAGGGCTCTGAATGCATCACCATTCATGTAACAAATTGGTTTTTCCGTGTCATTATTTATGTAAAATATGCAAATCGTGTCTCCCTCCCTTCTTACTTCTTGTTGACCTTCACTGCAGATGTTGACGTCTCCAGTGTGCTCACTGGTTCAGGTTCCCTGGAAAACAGAAGTCACCCTGCCATCAGGCTCTAACAAATTGTATGAGATGTGTGCAATCGTGAGTGTGGTGACGACAGCTTGGTTAGCTAGTGATGTGAGCTGGAGTCTGGAGCCAGTCTGGGCAACGCTGCACCCAGGGCAGGAGCCCACCCTCTAGTTCATGTGTTCATCCCTGGAGTCCAACCTGCTTTTTACAATCAATGCTGTTACATTTACATCGATTCATAAATTGGTTAATCGATCATTCATTCATTTATTCATTCATTCATTTTTATCTGCCTTTTCAGGGTATTGTTATAGGGCATTGTGTTAAAAATGCAACAACGTCAATTCATTCATTCATTTTCTTTACCCAATTACTCCATGGCAAAGATTTAAAAATTAAAATAATTAATTCATTCATTTATTCATCCTGATTTTTAAATTCATGGTTGTAGGATGTTGTATTTGAATACAGTAAATGGAAATAAGTATAATAATTAAAATTTAAATTCATTCATTCATTTTCTACATTTCCTAATTATTTCAATACAGTACAGTATTAAGTAGGGGTCTCATTAGATTAGAAATTCATTCATTCATGCCTTTCAGTGGTCATTGGGGGAGTGCTAAAATTAAAATACTTTGTTCATTTATTCATTCAGTTTCCTAAATTTCCGAAGGTTGTGGGGGCTATTAGAATACCTGAAATTAAAATCATTCATTCATTCATTCAAATGTGCTTTTTCAATGAAGGGGTTGTGCTAAAATGACAATAACTTTAATTAATTAATTAATTGATTGATTGATTGATTGATTGATTGATTAATCAATTATTTTTTCTACATTTCCTAATTATTTCAATAAAGGATTGTGGGACTTTGATCAGATTAGAAATTCATTCATTCATGCCTTTCAGTTGTTTAACGGGATAGTGGGCTAAAATCTAAATATTTTGTTCGTTTACTCATTCCATTTCCTAAATTTCCAAATTCAAGATTGTGGGGGCAATTATAACATCTGAAATTAAAAATCATTCATTCATTCAAACTTGCTTGTTCAATGCAGAGATTCAGGAAGGCATGCTAAAATTACAATAACCAAATTTTATTCATTCATTCATTCATCAATCATACCTACTGATTCAATATGGAGTTAAAGGAAGTGCTGGTAAAATTATTACAACTCAAATGAATTATTTATTTTCATTGTTTTGTTCTTTCATTGGTTCATTCATTCAAAATGCAGGTTCCAAATCCTAACTCTTCTCTTTTAAGTGAATGGGTAACTGTTGTTTTATACTATTTAAAATTGGAAAAAAATCAAATTCTCACTTAGAGGATCTGTGCAGAATGTTTTCAAAACCTGGCAGAATCTAAAAAAGCTCTTAAAGCACTGAGGAAGTAGATTCTCTCCCCATTTCTTTTTCTTCTCCATTAAACTCATCAATTTATTTATTTTTACTGTTTTTAAGTTTTATTCTGTTGGCCATGCTCTCTTTCTCAGGGGTGGGGGTTGATTTGTTTTCAATCCTATTTTTTTGTTAAAATTGATCTATTTGTATGGAATGATAACAATCAAATCAATAAAATTAAAGAAAAAAAAACTGCATGTTCCATGGAGAATTGTAGGGATAAAATGATAAAAACTGAAAATAATAATTCATTCATCCGTTCATTCATTAATTAATTTTTCTACATTTTCTCATTTTTCTAAAGCCAGGTTGTAAGGAGCTCATAAAATTATAAATAAATTCATTCATTCATTCATTCATTCATTCATTCATTCATGCCCAAGTGTTTCATGCTGAATTGCAGGATGACATGATAAAATTATAATAACTGCAATCCATTCTTTCATTTTCTTCATTTCCTAATTATTTCAATGAAGGCTTGTGGAGTCCATCATAAAATAACAGATCATTCATTCATTCAATTGTGACCAATTGTTTCATGCAGGATTGTAGGATGACATGCTAATCTATATATTGTCATGCACGTGCGCTTAGGCAGCCGCGGAAGGACTCAAACTGTTACGTAAAACCACATGCCAGAAGGGAATGGCGGGGTACTAACCTCTCTCTCTTTGTTCCAGCAGAAAGAAGGAAACACCACCTCCATGAATCCAGCTCGATTAACTATATATATCTATACTAATAAAAGGCAAAGCCCTCACTGACTGACTGACTGACTCACTCACTCACTCATCACTCACTCATCACTAATTCTCCAACTTCCTGTGTAGGTGGAAGGCTGAAATTTGGCAGGCTCATTCCTTACAGCTTACTTACAAAAGTTAGGCAGGATTCATTTCGAAATTCAAAGCGTAACGGTCATAACTGGAACCTCTTTTTTGTCCATATACAGTAATGGACGGCAGCTCGCTGGCCGTGGAAGGCGGGGTTGCGGGGGTTGCATATCGCGTCATCACGCCTCACACGTAATCATGTGAACTGACTGTGAAGGAGAAAGGATGGCCTTATATGGCGTTCGTTTATAAAACAGCGGACAGGCTGTGTAAAGGCAGCTTCACAAAAAAACAGATCCTTAACAAATTGTTATTGGTATATTTTCCCTCAGTTTAAAAAGGTTTTCTTTTCTTCTTAATAAAAATTTAAAAGCAGAACTTCACCGCTGCAAAGCGCGCCTGACTTTATTGAAAAGAAACTAAACTTGCAGCGCCGCCACTATTCAATGAGACTTGCCTAACGCCTGACTTTATTGAAAAGAAATTAAACTTGCAGCGCCACTCTAACGCCTGACTTTATTGAAAAGAAACTAAACTTGCAGCGCCGCTCTTCAATCACGCGCCGCTATTCAATGACACTTGCCTAACGCCTGACTTTATTGAAAAGAAACTAAACTTGCATCAGTACCAGGATTTGAACTGACAAGTTCCGGGTTTGCTGAAATATTACTAAAGAAAGAAAAAAAACGAAAATGGGCAAATAGGGCTATGCATACAAATGTCCATCCATCCATTATCCAACCCGCTATATCCTAAATACAGGAGCCAATCCCTGCCAACACAGGGCACAAGGCAGGAAACAAACCCCGGGCAAGGTGCCAGCCCACTGCCGGGCGCACACACCCACACACACCCACACACCACGGACAATTTACAATCGCCAATGCACCTAACCTGCATGTCTTTGGACTGTGGGAGGAAACCGGAGTACCAGGAGGAAACCCAGACAGACACGGGGAGAACATTCAAACTCCACGCAGGGAAGTGAACCCGGGTCTCCTAACTGGCACCTTTCACTGCGCCACCATGCCGCCCGCATACAAACTTAAAAGGTTTAAATAAAGCAGAAATATATACCTTTATTTTTACTTCCTTAACTTGTGGAGGGTGTATCCTGTAGCAAAGCCCTAAGTTTTTTCATGAAAGCCCCTTTCAGTCAATAAGCCTTAAAAACAGGTGTAAAGCTAAACTTGCAGCACTGCTATTCAATTACACTCGCCTAACGCCACTCCTAAGGGGAGATACTGTGGGATCTGGGCATCCGTCAAAGCACCAATCACAGGCCCGATTAGAAAGCGGGAAGCTGTGATTTGTCGTCTCCCTCCCTTGTAACAATCACAGCCCGTGTTACAACGCACTATGTATGTATGTATATATGTATATATATGTATATGTAGATATGTGTATATGTAGATATGTATATACAGGCACCATGCTCGCTTGGTTTAGTTCTTACTTATCAAATCGATTCCAATATGTACAGAAATGTGCTGACAGTACTCCATCATTATACACAGAAGTTCAATATGGTGTCCCGCAGGGCTCAGTGCTGGGACCTTTACTGTTTTCACTGTACATGCTTCCACTGGGATCTCTCATTAGGAAACATAATGTTAATTTTCACTCGTATGCAGATGACACCCAGTTATACCTTATAAACTTATAAGTTTCTCCAATGTTGTCTTTAATTAGTTGTGTTAGTGAATTAAAGGAGTGGATGAATAAGAACTACTTGTCTTTAAACACAGATAAAACAGAGATGTTAATTGTTGGAGGGAATGATGCTGATCACAACAATATTTTGTCATCATTTAACTCAGTGGGAATCCCAGTCAATTTTACTGAATCAGCCCGCAATCTAGGAGTTATCTTTGACTCTAGCATGTCATTTAAAGCGCATATTACAAAGTTGTCCAAAACATGTTTCTTCCATCTTAAAAATGTTAGGAAATTAAGGCGCTTTTTAAATAAACAGGATTCTGAGAAACTAATTCATGCATTTATCTCTAGTAGGATTGACTACTGCAATGCGGTGTTCACTGGATGTTCAAACTGTTCTTTATACAGCCTCCAGTTAATCCAAAATGCGGCTGTGAGAATTATTACAAGAACAAGAAAATACGAACACATAACTCCAGTTCTTAAATCCTTACACTGGCTCCCGGTTAAGTTTAGGTCAGATTTCAAAATCCTTCTTTTAACATATAAAGCATTAAATGGTCGAGGTCCGGCTTACTTGTCTGAACTTATCATGACTTACAAACCAGAGCGCACATTAAGATCCCAAGATGCCGGTCTGCTTATGATTCCAAGGATTAATAAAATAACAGTGAGTGGTCTAGCTTTTAGTTACAGGGCCCCTAAACTGTGGAATGGTCTGCCTGCTACTATAAAAGATGCCCCTTCGGTCTCAGCTTTTAAATCCCAGCTGAAGACTCACTACTTCAGTTTAGCACACCCTGACTAGAGCTGCTGATTAACTGTACAGACTGCATCTCTGTTGTTAGTCATTAGCACTTAAACATAAGTAACATGACAGTTATAATTGTATACTAACCCTCACCTATTCTGTTTCTCTTCTCGGTACTCAAATGTGGCACTTGGTGCCATGGCCCACCTGCCAAGTTGTTTTGCCTGCCTAAGGAAAAGTCATCCCAGATGGAGGATTGCAGGAATCGTGGGAAAGAGGGGTCCTTTCATCGGATTGGCTGGCCCAGCGCTGTTTCAGCTGTGGAATGGCCAAATGGGGGAGGCAGCTTGAAGGATGAGGTCTCCAGGACTCTATACAAATCCAAATCTTATTATGGGATATATCATCTACTGTTAAATTCTGCTCTGTACTTCTAAAATTTATATTTTTTATTTCTTACTATATTGAGAAATTGTTCTGTTCTGTGTATTGCATTGTATTGTATTGACCCCCTTCTTTTGACACCCACTGCACGCCCAGCCTACCTGGAAAGGTGTCTCTCTTTGAACTGCCTTTCCTGAGGTTTCTTCGATTTTTCCCTACAAGGTTTTTTTGGGAGTTTTTCCTTGTCTTCTTAGAGAGTCAAGGCTGGGGGGCTGTCAAGAGGCAGGGCCTGTTAAAGCCCATTGCGGCACTTCCTGTGTGATTTTGGGCTATACAAAAATAAACTGTATTGTATTGTATTGTATTGTATTGTATTGTATTGTATTGTATTGTATACATATATTTATGTTTACATAACCTCTTTAACACACTACTTCTCTGCTGCGAAGCGCGGGTATTTTGCTAGTATATATATATAAGCCAAATACCACTGACTCACTCATCATGAAGTCTCCCAAACCATGAGGACTTGGGACGTGAAATTTGGAATGTAGGTTACCCTTGGCTCATAGGCTAAGAAATGGTTTTAAAAATTTCGTGGTTCAAGCGCGCTCTGTCTGTACGTCTGTCCGTTTTTCACGAGGGAACTACTTACTGGATCTAGATTGAGTATTTTTCTATAATTTGCTTGAACATTCCATTGATTTTGCGACTTTCTCATCGTGCTACGTATCATAGTTCGCTTGCGGTACCGATTTATTATCGTGAATCCGAGAGAGACCCATCGGGCTGTGGAGCCCTCCTCACTCACACATCTGCCTCGAGGCGTAACTTTAACTGAACTTAACTGGCGAATGAGAGAACTATTTAACAGACTTAGATTGGGTTTATATTTTCTATAATTTGCTTGAATGATATATTTGCGCTAACCCGAGACAGAGGCTGTGGGCCGATGGGAGGGGGAAGAGTGACTTCAGGAGGAGGGAGCTGGGTGGGGCCCTCCTCACTGTCCTGTTTCACTAATACGCATGACAGAGCCGCGGGGGACAGCTAGTTAATAATGTTTATAATAATGATTGTATTATTGTATTAGTTCCCTCTACTTTTTTTCCGGTTTCTTTGTGGTGGCGGCCTGCGCCACCACCATCTACTCAAAGCATCATGATGTTCCAACATTGATGGATTAAAAGCCAGAAGTCTGCATGACCATCATCATCAAGTCCTTCCGTGAGAACCCTAAATACAAAGAGGACTGTTTCATTTTTGTTAGGTAGAATGCCCAGAGGGGACTGGGTGGTCTCGTGCCCTGGAACCCCTGCAGATTTCATTTTTTTCTCCAGCCGTCTGAGAAGTGGTAGCGCTGCTGCCTCACAGTAAGGAGACCCGGGTTCGCTTCCCGGGCCCTCCCTGCGTGGAGTTTGCATGTTCTCCCCGTGTCTGCGTGGGTTTCCTCCGGGCACTCCGTTTTCCTCCCACAGTCCAAAGACGTGCAGGTTAGGTGGATTGGCGATTCTAAATTGGCCCTAATGTGTGCTTGGTGTGCGGGTGTGTTTGTGTGTGTCCTGCGGTGGGTTGGCACCCTGCCCGGGACTGGTTCCTGCCTTGTGCCCTGTGTTGGCTGGGATTGGCTCCAGCAGACCCCCGTGACCCTGTGTTCGGATTCAGCGGGTTGGAAGACACAGCACTCTTGACTATAGACCATTTATCAGCCAAGAATACCTTCTTCTCGTACTGTCCCTACTATTGAGTGGAGCTCCTCACTCTCAGCCTAATAAACCTCGCAGCACAGAAATAATGGCAAATGTCCGTGGCTGCTCCAGGTGCTCAAATAAATCTAACTTATTACTTCAATCACTCTAGACATTAAGACAAAGCATAGAAAGTTAAAAGCAGCATGGTATTTATTACAAAAATAATAATAATAATACCACTGGAACAAAGAATAATAGATAATAGGTACTGATAGGAAAGTCTGAATATATATTAGTCTTACGAAAAAAAAAGAGATGACAAGGATGAATGTCCCAGGGAGGTGTTTGATTTAGCAATCGATGTTCATGATGCTTTTCTGACGATCAATAGCATCTTCGTCCGTTCCTCTTCTTCTTCTTCTCCTTCCCTACTTTCTTCTTCTTCTTTTTGTTGCTTTCAGATGAGGCATATTTATTATAAAATGTCATGCCGTGGTTTCACAACACATGCACCTGATTGGCTGGCTCTCAATATGATTGATGAATTTTGCTCAAACTCTTTTCCCAGATAATAAAGTTCTTTGATATTGCCTCATGTCCGTCTTTCCCAGGCTGTAAACCAAACTGTTGTCCCAGATGTCCATCCATAAAATAATCAATATCCTGAGGCATGGCTCAGCATCCTTTCCCAGGCTGTAAAACCATTTTAGCACTATGCTGTGAACAACTGTTATAAAAGTGAGGTGTGAGGGAAGAGGATGTGCCATGATTTGTCCTAAATGTAGTTCATCTGTCGTCTTGTCTTGAACAAAATATAATGGAAAATTAAACCAAAATGTATAGATTTTATACACCATAACAATGATAATTATCAAAATGTCATAGCATAGGAGACACGGATGTGGCAGAGTGAAACTTGATGATCAACACACCGATACGACTGTTACAGTTGATTTTGAATTCATTGCTAAAGATTTAGTTCCGAGTATATGCATCATGGGGGCTTACAGTAAAACTTAGCAAATGTGGTCCTCCGTTGCTCACCACCATCAGAGACATCAGGAGTAGAGAGCTGGGCCGGGCCCTCCTCACTGTCCTGTTTCACTACTACGCAGGCAGAGCCACGGGAGACAGCTAGTATTGTAAAAACTGCAATCCATTCATTTTCCAACCTGCTGAATCTGAACACAGGGTCACGGGGGTCTGCTGGAGCCAATCCCAGGACACAAGACAGGAACCAATCCCGGGCAGGGTGCCAACCCACCGCAGGACACACACAAACACACCCACACACCAAGCCCAATTTAGAATCGTCAATCCACCTAACCAGCATGTCTTTGGACTGTGGGAGGAAACCGGAGCGCCCGGAGGAAACCCACGCAGACACGGGGAGAACATGCAAACTCCACGCAGGGAGGACCCGCAAAGCGAACCCAGGTCTCCAGGTCTCCCAACTGCGAGGCAGCAGCGCTATCCACTGTGCCACCGTGCCGCCCCAAAACTGCAATCCATTCATTCATTTTCTTCATTTCTTACATATTTCAATGAAGGCTTGTGGGGTCCATCGTAAAATAGCAGATCATTCATTCATCCATCCATTTTCCAACCCGCTGAATCCGAACACAGGGTCACGGAGGTCTGCTGGAGCCAATCCCAGCCAACACAGGGCACAAGGCAGGAACCAACCCGGGCAGGGTGCCAACCCACCGCAGTCATTCATTCATTTATTTATTCAAACCTTCATGTTCCATGTGTGGATTCAGCGGGTTGGAAAATGGATGGATGGATGGATGGATGTTTTATGTGATGTTGTAGGTAGGTAGGTCTCTTAAAATTACAATCAATTCACTCACTTTACACATGTGCATTTTTAATGCTTGGTCATTGAGAAAAAAATGTAATTAATTTAAAAGAATATAATAAAATAATGATTTAAAACTGTAATTTAAATTTTGTCACAGTAGTGCACATTATATAAAAAAATGAAAAATAATCAAGCAAAGGCCAATAAAAGGAATAATGTACAGAAAAAATATTTAAAAAATGAAGCAAAAAAAAATCTGTATTACAGTAAAGAATTAAAAGTCCGCTATTATTAGAGATCCGCTCTCTGAAACAGAAACTCCCTGCTGGACTTTCCCAGATAGAGTCTCAGTTTATTTAATTGTTTATTTGTTTGTTTGTTTGTTTGTTTGTTGGTTGGTTTCTTTGTGTTTCTCATTTATCTCTCACATTGCTCCGGTGCAGTGCTGCTGCTCCATGCCAGCAGGACCCTCGTTTGAACCATCACAGTGATCAGAAAAGCAAGTAAGATGGTAATCATTTGTGTTAAAAATGCATCTGCTTGTGCGCAAACACAATTAAAAGCCAGCCTGCACCGGCCTCATGTCTGCTCCACTCTCCTGCCTCATAAATTATTGAAATGGCTGCAGATTTGGGGCTTATTCCAATGCCTTAAACGGTGACATATTTGGATCAGCTAAAGCTCAGATCAATTGAATTAGCCTTCGTGCCTGCCAATGGGTGGGCAAAGCCAGTGAGATGGAAACGATAGGCCACATACATCATTGTCAATGTTCGGGCGTCCCACGAGAAAGACACGTCACGCAGAAGTGCGGAGAGAGCACAAAAGATGCGCAGGCCATCTCTGAAATGATTTTCCAAACTTCGCTTCATCAATGCACTTTTCATGCTTCCAAGAAGAATTGCATTGTGTGAAAGTTCAGTGACTGGAAGTTCCTCCAACAGTAAAACCTCAAGGAAAAAAATCGTCTGCCTAAGAGTCGAGTGTGCGCGCCCACCCACTACAGCACAGAAATTTAAGGGGCAAAGGGGCACACAAAGGACAACACACTGTTTTAGCTTCACTCACTGGCATCAGCAATTATTACTTTATTTCAATATTAAATCCTGGAAAAGCGGGACTGTCCTCCTGTAGGCCCACCACCTGCAATAGAAATAGGGGTCGGGTGCAATGTGACCTGGGCGGTGGATCAAGGCAGATATCAGACACACAAAGTGACTCTTGGGATGTGGAATGTCACCTTCATTGGGGAGAAGGTGCTGGAGTTGGTGGGTAAGGCAGAGAGATGCCAACTAGATATTGTTGAGCTCATGTCAGCTCACTTGCTTGGAACCAAACCCCTTGAAAGAGGCTCTCCTTTAGTTTAGAGTTGCCCCGAAGGAGGGGGGGGGATATGTTGGGTGAAAGTGGGCTTTTTACTGCATCCCTGCCTGGTTGATGCTATGTTGGAGTTTGGCCCAGAAAATGAGAGGCCTGCCTCTGTGCGACTGAAGGTGGTGGAGGGTAAAGTCTCTGATTGCCATATGCGTCTATGCACCAAATGTCAGTTCAGAGTATTCCAGTCACTGGAGGAGATCCTGGAAAGGGTCCCAGCTAGGGACTCCATAGTTCTGCTGAGACACTTCAATGCCCATGTGGGTAGCAATGGAGATGCCTAGAGAGGCGTGATTGGGGAGGAATGGCCTCTATGATCTAAACCCAAACGGTATTTTGTTATTGAACTTCTGTGCCAGGCATGGTTTGTCCATAATGAACACCATGTTCAAACATGAGGTGGCTCAAAAGTGTATGAGGGCACCTTAGGCTAAAGATATATGATCGATTTCATAATCACATTATCAGATTTGCGATCATGTGTTCTGGACACTCGGGTGAAAAAAAAAAGGAAAAAGGTGGAATGTCCTTTCCGAGTAGAAGGATAGAAATACTGCCTCAAGTGGAGGAGTTTAAGTACCTCGGGGTCTTGTTCTCAAGTGAGGGGAAAACAGATGGTGAGATTGACAGACGAATAGGGGCGGAAAGCACAGTTATGTGGTCACTATACTGATCTGTAGTGGTAAAGAAGGAGCCGAGTCAGAAGGCAAGATCTTGATTTACCAGTCGATCTATGACCCTGCCCTCAGTTATGGTCATGAGCTTTTGGTAATGACTGAAAGAATGGGATCACAGGTACAAATGGCCAAAATGAGCTTTCTGCACAGGGTGGTTGAGCTCTCCCTTAGAGAGGAGGTGAGAAGCACAGACATCTGGGAGAGTCTCTGACTCTCCGCTTCGAGAGGAGCCAATTGATGTGGTTCAGGCATCTGATACGGACGCCATCCTGTGGAGGTTTTACGAACACGAAGGATTATACCTACAAGACGGTCTGGGAATGCCTTGGGATCCCAAAAGATGAGTTGGCAAATGTGGCTGGGGAAAAGGACTTCTGGGCCTCACTGCTAAGGTAAGTGGTGGAAAATGTATCTATCTATCTATCTATCTATCTATCTATCTATCTATCTATCTATCTATCTATCTATCTATCTATCTATCTATCTATCTATCTATCTATCTATCTATCTATCTATCTATCTATCTATCTATCTATCTATCTATCTATTGTATATAGTGCCTTTCATATCTTTCTATCTATCTATCTATCTATCTATCTATCTATCTATCTATCTATCTATCTATCTATCTATCTATCTATCTATCTATCTATTGTATATAGTGCCTTTCATATCTTTCTATCTATCTATCTATCTATCTATCTATCTATCTATCTATCTATCTATCTATCTATCTATCTATCTATCTATCTATCTATCTATCTATCTATCTATTGTATATAGTGCCTTTCATATCTATCTATCTATCTATCTATCTATCTATCTATCTATCTATCTATCTATCTATCTATCTATCTATCTATCTATCTATCTATCTATCTATCTATCTATTGTATATAGTGCCTTTCATATCTATCTATCTATCTATCTATCTATCTATCTATCTATCTATCTATCTATCTATCTATCTATCTATCTATCTATCTATCTATCTATCTATCTATCTATCATATAGTACATTTCATATCTATCTTAAAGTGGTAGATTTTTATATTTATCTATTTACTCTGTAGTGCCTTCATATCTATACATCTATCTACTGTATATATTTTATATATCTGTTATATATTGCCTTTCACATCTATCTACCAATTGTAAGTCCTAGGCAGGATTATCCTGCATCCAACCTGGGATTGAAGGGGGACCCTTGCCGAGAAGGTAAACTGCCAGAATGGAGGGAGAGTGACAGACTGGCATCCCATCCGAGATGAGATTGGGGCACTTACCCGAATAGGAAGTCAAAACAATGGAGCAGTGGGAGAAGGCTCTTATTTCATAATATTTACTATATGGCAGCATACCAAGATCTCAGTAACAACACGGATAGTTGCAGGGCATGATGGGAGTTGTAGTGCAGTGAATCAACATTTTGGGGGTGCTGTGGGGATTCATGGTCCCTGTTTTTTGGGTCTTACATTTGACCCAGAAGTGCTCCCATCAGGCTATGGCCTGGCGCTGGAAGTACTCTGACATAAAATGAAGCCATCCAGCCACCTCTAGTTGAGTCAAAGTCAGGGAGAAGGAAGACAACTCTTGCTGGAGGGAGGAGGACAGAGAGAGACGAGAAGGAAGGATTTTATTTGTGCAACCTTTGTGAGATATTTCGATAATAAAAACCTCTGTTTTGCACCCATGACTGTACTGTACTTGTGTTGGTTGTGTCCAGCATTTGGGGCTCGGTGGCACCCCCTCTTTGTCACACTGTCTTATTCCGTGAAGGACTGAATGTCACTAGTTATTCTTCTGAAAGCAGCATGCAGGATATTTGGACACTCTTCCCAGGTGTGGGCTTCTTCAGAACATGATTGCCCCCAAAGCACGCCAGCTGTTTTTTGTGCTCCATCTTCATGTCCCATTTTGCTGCATTACAATGAAACCCTAGACATTAATGGAGTCCTCCCTTCATCTCCAGCTGTGGATCTTAATATAAGCCCACCCCATCTGCCCCCCAGTGACATACGGTACTGTATACGTACAGTATGTGAAGTTTAATTAAAAGGAATGAGCTGTCATGGAAGATAATGAATTCAACAGCAATCTCATTTCAAACTTGATATTTTACTGCCCTCGGTGAGCCGTGTGCAAGGGCTGCAAATCAGCTGTGCGCGAGATGGAGGACAAACGGCAGTAATTACTGGAAGGCTGGCTTCTGTAAACACAGGCAGGATAGCAGATTGTTCAACCTGGCGTGGGGCACAGCGACATTCGGCATGAGCACCTCATTTGTTTGTGAGAGGGATTGAGGAAAAAAGGATCCTGGTAATTAACTGCACAGACCAAAAGTGTGACTTCTGTACCTTGCAAAATTATGGAAAACCAAAATAAGAAATAAATCAGAAAACTACTTATTTGAAAATAATGTCTAAATAACGGCCGGCATGGATTGGTTTATGAGAGGAAGATTCCGCCAAACCAATCTTTTAGATTGGGGAACTGGACAAAGGCAAAGCATTGGACATCACTAACTTAGACATTGAAAAAGTCTTTGATAAAGTCTCCCACCAAAAATTAATTCTAAAACGAGAAGCTGTAGGCATCAGGGGTAACCTGCAAAACTGGATCTCAAGTTGGCTAACTGGCAGGAAAGAAAGGGTCATCAGTCGAGTCCCTTGGGGGGGTCTGTCCTTAGGCCTTTAACTTTCTCGGTTCCTGTAAATGACTTTGACTGTGCTATAGTTAGGCAACGTGTGAAATTCACAGACGACGTTAACACTGGAGGAATGGCGGATACCAAAGAGGGAGCAACTCCAATTCAAATAGGACCTGGACAAACTTCAAAGCACCTTAACGTGGAAAAGTGCTACACGTGAGCTAAAGGAACGTCAGTTATGAACATAAGATGGGAGACACTGAGCTACAAGACAAGACCTCTGAGAAGGTTCGGCGGTTGATGTTGACGCATTCTCATCATCTGAACAATGTGTAGTAGTGATTAAACAGGCAAATAAAATGGTAAGTTATATCATAAAGACTGTTTTAAATATACCAAGAGACATTTAGCTCAAATTATACGAGGGATGTTCAAAAAGTTTCCACACTTTTATATTTTTACTGGAAATAGTGAAGGCAGGAGGAAGGAGTAGTGATTGGTTGTGTCTGAGAGTGTCATATGACTAGTTCTGTCTGACCAGCCCTTGTGGTTTAGTATAAGAGTTGTCACCCTGTGGTGAAGATGGCAGCGAAACGTATAAATTGCACCAAAGAGGAACAACGCTCTGTCATACGCTTTTTGTGGGCAGAAGATGTTTGCCGGGATCAGAAATTAATTTCCGTATGTGTGCTCAGACTAGGGATAAAGTTCTGTCTATCTATCTTTATATTGTATATAGTGCCTTTCATATCTATCTATCTATTGTATATAGTGCCTTTCATTATCTATCTATCTATCTATCTATCTATCTATCTATCTATCTATCTATCTATCTATCTATCTATCTATCTATCTGTTCAGCTAAAATTACTAAAATTAATATTTATCTAGCTATTTATTACTTGGAATGTTTAGCATCTATCTATCTATCTATTGTATATAATGCCTTTCATATCTATCTATCTATCTATCTATCTATCTATCTATCTATCTATCTATCTATCTATCTATCTATCTATCTATCTATCTATCTATCTATCTAGTGCCTTTCATATCTATCTATCTATCTATCTATCTATCTATCTATCTATCTATCTATCTATCTATCTATCTATCTATCTATCTATCTATCTATCTATCTATCTATCTATCTATCTATCAAGGATGAGAACCATTCACCTGGTGAACCAAGTACGGGGTGACAGAAGAAAGGACCGAGAGTGAGCTAGAACAGATCCCTGCTCCGTGATGCTACATGACAGCATTGGTAGTCGCCGTGCCATCTTGTTTCCACTGGTTTTGATTATTTGAACTTGAAAACAGGAGAAAACGTGTCCTTTATCTGAGTTATTTATCTTTCAAGCAGATCTCTTCCCCTTTATTAACACACACCATGCTCTCACAAGGTGCTGCATTTATTGGTCAATAAAAGAAAGCAGAGGAGAAAACTATCCTTCACATTTATGACACCTCACACACATACTTTTACAAGATTTTTATTTAAGTGCATCAATATGATGCTTGTTTTGGATCAAACATATCTATTGAGGAAGAAAAAAAGTGGCACCTAAATAATCCCATCGATCGGGCGAGCTGATGATTGATTGAACAGGAGCGCACCTTGATGTCCGCTCTGCACCAGGCGCTGCGTCTGATTCTTCACCTTCCATCCCTTGTTGTTTTTAATTCCAGTAGTGAAAGCTTTTCTGCTATTTCTACCCGAGGAGCAAAATAAATAAATAAATAAAATAGTCTGTGTGCTAGTGGTACTCTGTTGCCTTGGTAACCAGTCACCTCAGGTCCAGGTAAATGACAGGCTGCCATCCACTAACGCATTCAAATTGGCTGACCTTGGTGGCTTCATCCCTCCGGACCTGGTAGTTTATCAGATGCCCCCATGTTGTGCTGATTTTAGCAAAGCCTCTCATCATTTCATTACAAGCTAAAGGCTGCGGGTCTTGGCCTTATTCTGCCAACCCTGTTGTGTCCGCTTTCCCATTTATTTACTATTATAGATCATCACAGGCAGTGACTAGGAATGGAGAGAGAAGTTTGCTATGGTCTGCTCTGTCACTGAATCTTTGTGTGCCATTTCTCATTAAGGAAAGAGATGGCCAACTGCTTCATTGGTGCTTTGTGCACATTTTCTGGAAACAAATGAGGGTTAGGTTTAGGGTTAGGGTTAGGGAAGTTCCTGCAACCCACCAATGAGGTGCACTGTAGGTAATGTTGAAACAACTGAACTTTTAATAACTGACACAAGTTCTCCTCAGTCAGATGTTTCACCTAAAATTCCTTTATGAGACATAGATTTAGACGAAAAGGAGACGTGAGATACAAGTGAGGGGAAAGGGGGTCAGATTTGATTTGAAAAGCATGCTATATTTTGTGAAATCTCTTTCTGGTCTTATGTTTCTTTCAAGACTTCAAATTTTTTACTTACTATGGGATGGATGTCATTGTCCAAGGTGATAGACAATGTTTGAGATACAATTGGTGTCACAAGAATAGACAAGAGACATAAAAAAGGTTTGATGGCAGCCAACCGTTAATTATATCCTGACTGCAAAAGGAATGACTTTCGAGGAGTTATGTCTTGTCTGATGTCCAAAACAAAACTGAAGAGCTGTAGTGAAGATGGTGCTTTTGAAGATATGCCCCCGAAGTGACGTCATCCTGGGTGCCGGAACCGGAAGTGATCTCATTGTGAGCACCAGTACTGGAAGTGACGTCATTTCGTCCACCGGCAGTGACATCATCGTGCGTGCCGGAAGTGATTTCACTGTGGCCGCCGGAAGTGACATAATCATGGACACCGGAAAGTGATGTCATTGTGGCTGTCGGAAGTGACATCATCGTGGGTGCCAGAAGTGATGTCATTGTGGCTGTCGGAAGTGATGTCATCATGGGTGCCAGAAGTGATGTCATTGTGGCTGTCGGAAGTGATGTCATCGTGGGTGCCAGAACTGGAAGTGATGTCATTACAGCCAACGGAAGTGACATCATCGTGGGCGCCAGAAGTGATGTCATTGTGGCTGCCGGAAGTGACTTCATTGTGGGCAGCAGAACCAGTGGGATTTCCTGTGAATGGTCTGCAGAGGACTGAGAGAGAAAATCAGAGCACATCGCCCTCCCCTGGTCAAACATGGAATCATCAGTATTCTGACCCTTTAGCTGCCTCCCATGTATACGTGTGGGCCATTGGTTCCATTTTTTCCCATTGAAAAACAGCCAGATGAAGTGATTTGCTTGTGGTCAGACCGTGGTGTAAGTAGTAGGATTTCAATCCAGAGTCTTAACCGCTGTGCCACCCTTTTCTTTCAGAATGAGCCTGATGTAATTGGAGCACAGCAATATAAACTAGAGCAACTTAATACTTTAAATATTATTCAGAAGCAAGGACTACCATTTTGTAAACACAATAAAGTGTTTTATTACCACAAACCACAGCTTAAAGGCTCTAGTGGAGGTAATTCCCCCGCTGCTCCAGGGGTTGGCACCATGAGCTAACACCTTTTCTCTTCCTCCCTCAGCAGACAAGAAGATTGACATCCATCCACCTCTCCTTACTAATCCTGTTGCCATATGATTGGAAGAACCGCCATCTTGGGCAGTCAACTGTTAGAAGACTTTTTGGGTAGTTCACATGTTTATTTTGAGAACCTTTGACTTCAGTTTTACGGTGTGTAAACAGTAGTGGGTGCTACTGAGCTCCAAACTCCAGACCCAATAATGTCCGACACAGTCACTGGTTCAAATAATGGATTTGTTTTAATCCATCAAGCATCCTAACAATGAAACCCAGTCCAAAAATCCTACAAACAATAAAGTTTTTCCTCTCCTTCTGCCTCCAGTTGAGAGTTTGTCCACTGCCTCCCAACTCTGATTCCCCAAGCAGAGTAGTCCTCCCCTGACAGGACCTCCTTGCAGCACCCAACAGGACTCAAGTTCCCATGAACCCGTGCAGGTCTCCAAGCTGGGACTCCTCCAGCTCACACCACTGCCACCTAATGTATGGGGGATACAACTGCTCCTGACTGCCAGTTTCTGCTTGTCTGTTCCATTTAATCCCAAAGTCATGTCATCATCCAGCTGGGATGCCCGTCTGTCCCCCTGTGGCACTCACAGGGGTTTGCCTAAGGGTGCCACACCGCTTTGACTGTCTCTGTCTTGTTTCATACAATAGGAACAAGATCTTGAGATACTTGAACTCCTCAAGTGGTGGCTCTAATCTATTGAGTCCTTAAGCCAGGGCCTTAACCTGCAATTACTTCATCCTCTATATGGCGCGTGATAGACGGCCGGCAGCTCAACCCGGCTGGGACACCTTGAGAAGGGAAGGATGGGGGTAGGCAGCTACTTTTGGACACTGCCTCCCCCAAAACGCTAGAGAGCAGCTCCCCTGGAGTTTAGCGGTGCCCCAGATTCCTGAAGGGCAGCCTGGAACTTGGAGTTCGGTTTCTCAGCCCTGTTGGGTACCATGGGTGCTGCCAGGAGGAGCTGTGAAAGGACCAGAGGAGTCATGCCTCATCCATAGCCCAGAAGTACTTCCAAGTCACAAGGATGGAAGCTCTGAAGTACTTCTGGGCTGAAGAAAAATTCAGTTCTCCATCTGACCTGGAAGTGCTAGCAAGTCACGAGGAAGGAAGAACAGGAGCACTTCTGGGTCAAGGACTATTTAAAGGACTGCTGTGAACCCATAAGCGAGCCGGAGTCGGGAGGAGTAGGACAGAGCTTGCTGGGAGGTGTGGAGGAGAGATTTGAGTTTAATTATTGTGATTATTATTGTTGCATTGCCTGTTTATTGTGGCGGAAGTGCTGGAGGGCACTATTACAGGAAGAAAGGAATTAAAAGATTTTCTTGTTGCTTTTAAACTGTGTCCAGAGCGTCTGTCTGTTGGGTTTAAAGGGGTAACAGCGACCCCTTGAGTCTTACAGAGGTAAATCTGCATCCAGCCCTGGGTCCTTCAAATTATAGGGAAAACTTGGGGGTTGGTGGTAGGATTGCCACTCCAGCCACCATACAAAACCTCACCCTGTTCCAGTGGGGTGCTCTGGTGTTGCATGGCTACTCCTCCGTGGTTCACAATAATTATGGTGTTCTTTTCTTTGAAGGTGGACACAGAGCTGACGTGACTTGCCTTAAAAAGCTCCAGTTTTGTCTCATCTGTCCAAAGGACATTCTCCCTGAAGCATGGTGGCTTGTCAATATGCATTTTAAGAAAATTCCAGCCTGGCTTTGTAATAGTGAAGTCCACCTGGGTCTTCTTCCATTGAGCCCACTGTCACTCAAAACGAGATGGATGGTGTGATCACTCGGATCCCAATCTGGGTGGTTCGTCGTGTGGTGGGTGCGACAATGTGCTGTAATCAGCGAATGCTCCCAACCCCTCTCTCCCTCTCTCTCTCCAGTAAAGGACAGTCGTCGTCCCCACCCACCTCCAAGAGAGAGCAATCCACTCTTTTATGAGTGGAATGACCTCATGACCTCAGACACGGAGGTGCTGTTTGCTCAAATGCAGAAGAGGCAAAGTGGATAGCATCATCTGTGTGTTATCGTCTGTCTATGCCTTACACTTGTCAAGTTCGTTATTGGATTGGTCTACTCCCGCACACACAAACATAGATAGACACATACACTCAGACCCGAACCACAACAATGCCTTATAAATGACATACACATGGCTGGTTAACTTCTAGCACTTTAAACCACACAAGTGCTAGAGAATAACACAACTTGTCACTCTCTTAGCACTTCAAGAGACTTACTTATTATCAGCACGAACAACATACAATGTTTTAAGTATATCTGAGACCTAAACACTAGGGATATATTTAAACATACAAAGGCTCAACGTATTTGGTTATACGCCATTTATCATCCAAAGATGGCTTACTTTTACATACTGTTCCCTACTATTGGGTAGAGCTCTAACCCTCAGCCTTAATAAACCTCACAGCACAGAGTGTACGGCAAACCTCTGGCTGCTCCAGGTGCTCATAAAAAATATTTACTTTATTACTTCAATCACTTTACATATAAAGACAAAGTAGCGAAAGATAAAAACAAGTTAACATATATATTAATGTAAAGATCAATAGTAAAGTCTGGATATATAGTCTTAAAATCTTACTGAAAGGAATTAGAGATGTCAAGAATGAAAGTCCCAGGGCAGCGTTTGATTTAGCAATCGATGTTCATGAAAATGGCGTTAACTGACGATCCGATAGAAACCTGTCACACGTGTCTTTGTTTTCTCTTCTGACGTCGCTCTTCCATCGTCGCTGTTCCTCTGCTGACGTTGCTTTCAGATGAGGCATATTTATTTCACAACACATGATTGTTGCATGCACCTGATTGGCTCTCTGTCAACATGATGGATGAATTTTGCTTAACTCTTTAATCTATCTTTTTCCCAAATAATATGTTGCCTGAGGTATTGGCATGTCTTCCTTTCCCAGGCTGTAAACCAATTTAGCAATATGTTGTGAACAGCTTTTATAAATGTGAGGTATAAGGGAAGAGGATATGCTTTTGATGTTACGTTTAATGCTTATACAAGTGTCCTGCATCTGAATTCATCTTGTTGGGATTGAGCAAAATATATAGAGAATAAATTGTAGATTTTGTACACCATAACAATCTGCATTAGCACCAGATACCCTCTTTGATTCTTTTCTCACCACTCAAATGTGGCACTTGGTGCCACTGCCCACCTGGCAAGTTGTTTTCCCTGCCTAAGGTAAAGTCATCTCTGATGGAGGATTGCAGGAATCATCAGGTAGAGGGGTCCTTTCATTGAATTGGCTGGCCCAGTGCTGTCTCAGCTGTGGAGTGGGCAATAGGGGGAGGCAGCTTGATGGCCGAGGTCTCCAGGACGCTGAACAAATCCAAATCGTGTGATATCATCTACTGTTAAATTCTGCTCTCTACTTCTAATATTTCTATTGCACTATTATATTGAATTGAGGATTACTTGTGTTCTGTTCTGTGTATTCTATTGTATTTACCCCCTTCTTTTTGACACCAAACCTACCTGGAAAAGGGTCTCTCTTTGAATTGTTTTTTGGGGGTTTTTTCCTTGTCTTCTTAGGAAGTCAAGGCTGGGGGGCTGTCAAAAGGCAGGGCCGGTTAAAGCCCATTGGGGCACTCCTTGTGTGATTCTGGGCTTTACAAGAATAAATTGCATTGTATTGTACACACCTTGATATACAGTCCATGAGGACCACAAACAAAGACACAGCCTTTTAAATTTATTTATATATTTTTTTCTTATTATTCTTTTATCTTGCCCAGGTGAGTGCTAAACTGCGAGGCTTATAATATCACAACTTGCATTTCGTATTTCTAGGTCACCACTATACCACTGGGGAGCGTGTTCTACCTTTTGTCCATAATTGTGCCTGCATTACCTTTGGCAGATAAGCTGCAGTGCGAGTCCAAAGCCAGTTAAGCTTATTCTATCAGTTCCCATCATGCATTATGGTCTCCGACACTCATAAGAAATACGGTCAAGGCTTGAAGACTAAAATGGAGGTATTACTGTAGTTCCTTTTCTTGTCTATTGGGCCTTGAGGAAACACAAATTAAGATTAAGCCAGCAGCATTCACTCTCCTTTGAAACAGATTTTAGAAAGTGGATAGATTGACGGATGAAATAAATTAGAGGAAGGGTCCAACTGAACACATGCCAGTACCGTATTCATTTCATCTCCATCTAATTCCGCGATGTCGTCTGTGAAAACACCCCGGCCAGCATTTCAATCAAACCATCAGTGGTGTGCAGGACTGACCACCCTTCAGGAATCAAACTTTCTACCCCTTATTGTCTGTTCACATTTGGCTCATGACGATGCCTATCACTCCTTAATCTCAAAACTGGCTCGCTGGCAATGGCGCTAATGACTTTGTGAAGTTCCACTTCAGGTGGTCCCGAATTCGTGATCAAAGCAGTCAGGCTTTGATGGCTGGAAACTGACAGGTCTGGCTTTAGGATGCAGGGGTCTGGCAGTGCCCATTGGACAAATCTGTGTTTCATAAATGAACCCCTGTCATGCTAATCTGGGCATGGCTGACGAATGCGCTTTCAAAACAAAAGCATCAGCTATGCCACGTGAAAGAATTAAAGACACCTGAGAGCTTGGACCGCATTACTTTAGCAATTTGTGCTCTGAAGCTTGCCAGATATTCAAAACTCAATTTTCACTTCCTACTTGAATGATGCCAGCCGATTTATACGGACTGCCAGATCATGCCAACTTATTACAATGGTTTAGCCAATGCCAATCCATCAAAAGGCGCTTTCTATTTTATAATTAGGCAAAACCAGGAAGACAACCAATAAGCAAAAATTCATCTTTGTAAAGGTCCAACAAAAGTCACTTGGACCTATTAACAGTTCACAATTTAATACTTCAAAATATACTTTTGCACCTCTCCCCGAGCTGGCACGATTATGACATGCGCTGCCATCCTAGAGTGGCAGCAAAGAGAAAGAAAAAAATACAGAAATGATCCGGGGGTGCGAGTGACCAACACTGCTTCCCAACTAGACTACCACAAGTACAGAAGCACACCAGCGAAAAACAAAGTTGAGTTACAACAGAATTGTTTTTATCCAGTAAAATAAGGAACTGGACACAATAAACAAACCCCCTGCATAAAGAGTACCACGCTACAGTGCTTCCACCCCCCATCACAGGTCAAAAACAGCCAACAACACCCACCACTAATACACAAATGTGAAAACAAACGAATGAAATTAGAGCCCTTTAAATATTCACCGTTCGTCCTGATCATTTATAGTTTGTGTGGCGGATGGCCGGGACGCCCCTGGAATGGAAGGACCAGGGGAGAGGGCACTTTCAGGGCAATAATGAACACGAGAAGTAAGAGTGGCGTTTGGGGGTGGCAAGTGGGGCGACCGCCCCAGGCCCCGCACCTAAGGGGGGCCCACTTTTGAGGTCCTGTTTGATAAGTTATATTCACAGCACAGAAACTGCACTCATTAAAGTAGTAAATGACTTGCGGGTAAATGCAGACAGAGGCCATTTATCTGTCCTCATCCTCTTAGATCTGAGTGCCGCATTTGACACCATTGATCATAATATTCTTAGAAATCGCCTTAGTCAATGGGTGGGCCTCTCTGGCAGCGTCTTAAATTGGTTTGAATCCTACCTGGCAGGGAGAAAATTCTTTGTTAGTTGTGGTAATTTTAATTCAAAGACACATGATATCCTATATGGTGTTCCACAAGGCTCTATCCTGGGTCCGCTGCTCTTCTCAATCTACATGCTTCCATTAGGTCAGATTATCTCAGGACATAACGTGAGCTACCACAGCTATGCTGATGACTCACAGCTGTATTTATCAATAGCACCTGATGACCCCCATTCTCTTGATTCACTAACACAATGTCGAACCTGTATCTCAGAATGGATGAATAGTAACTTTCTCAAATTAAGTAAAGAGAAAACCAAAATCTTAGTGATTGCCAATAATGGATACAATGAGGCTATTAGAAATAAACTGGATGCATTAAGATTAAAAGTCAAAACGGAGGTAAAAAGCTTAGGGGTAACTATTGACTGTAATCTAAATTTTAAATTGCATATTAATCAGATCACTAGGACAGCATTTTTTCACTTAAGAAACATAGCAAAAGTTAGACCTCTTATATCATTGAAAGATGCTGAGAAATTAGTTCACGCGTTTGTTTTCAGTCGGCTAGATTAATGTAACGCACTCCTCTCAGGACTACCAAAAAAAGACATCAATCGTTTGCAACGAGTGCAGAATGCAGCTGCTAGAATCCTGGCCAGGAAAAGAAAATCCGAACACATTTCTCCAGTTTTGATGTCACTACACTGGTTACCTGTGTCATTCAGAATTGAATTTAAAATTCTGCTTATGGTTTATAAAGCCTTAAATAATCTCGCCCCATCTTATATATCGGAATGTCTGACACCTTATATTCCAAATCGTAACCTCAGATCCTCAACTGAGTGCCTCCTTAGAATTCCAAGAGCAAAACTTAAAAGAAGTGGTGAGGCGGGGGGCCTTCTGCTGTTATGCACCTAAAATCTGGAATAGCCTGCCAGTAGGAATTCGCCAGGCTAATACAGTGGAGCACTTTAAAAAACTGCTGAAAACACATTACTGTAACATGGCCTTCTCATAACTTCACTGTAATTTAATCCTGATACTCTGTATATCCAATTCATTATAATAACTATTCATTCAAAATCTGTACTAACCCCTACTCTCTCTTCTATTTCCTTTTCCGGTGTCCTTTTGGTGGTAGCTTGCGCCACCACCATCTACCCAAAGCACCGTGATGTTCCAACAATGATGGATGGATTAAAAGCCAGAAGTCTGTATGACCATCAACATCAAGTGACTCCGTGAG
The DNA here is from genome assembly GCF_900747795.2 of Erpetoichthys calabaricus. NCBI lineage: Eukaryota > Metazoa > Chordata > Cladistia > Polypteriformes > Polypteridae > Erpetoichthys > Erpetoichthys calabaricus. The sequence goes on along the minus strand of NC_041410.2, from coordinate 83,651,418 downwards.
AACCCTAACTACAAAGAGGACTATTTCATTTATGTTAAGTAGAATGCCCAGGGGGGACTGGGTGGTCTCTTGGCCTGGAACCCCTGCAGATTTTATTTTTTCTCCAGCGTCTGGAGTTTTTTTTTTGTTTTTTCTGTCCACCCTGGCCATCGGACCTTACTCCTTTTCTATGTTAACTAATGTTGTCTTATTTTAATTTTGTATTTTGTCTTTTATTTTTCTTTTCTTCATTATGTAAAGCACTTTGAGCTACTTTTTGTATGAAAATGTGCTATATAAATAAATGTTGTTGTTGTTGTTGTTGTTCTCCAGTTATATTTTGATAAAGTCTGTGTGTTATCTTGCAAAAATTTAGCTGAATACTGTAATGAGAAAACCCGGTGAATGTTAGCATTATTTTTATTATACAGTCCACACATACCTGTAACAGCGTTTGACATAACCAGCCCCGCATGGGGTTGGTCAGCCCTAGGCCCCCGCACACCCCTAAGGCCGCCTCTGATGAGAGGGCAAAGTGGCTTACAGCAGGGCCACATGTTTGGAGCTTAGAATCTCAACCGGGGGGGGCGGCTGGACAGTTTCTGAGCTCTGCGTTGCAGCACTTCCGCCACACCCTGGTGCCCTGTAAAAGGGGCCACCTCACTCCGTTCAAAGGAGAGGAGTGAAGGCAGTAGAGGAAGAGAAGAAGAAGGGACTGTGTTTGCTTATTAGTGTTGTATGGACTGGGTTGTGAGTGTGGGGAATGAGGGAAAGCGTTGCCCTAACAGAAAAGAAGTGTGTGTGCTGGACAGTAATTGTATCTGCCTGTCTGCATCAGGTAAGGTGGCTGGTACGTCCCTTGGTACCCTCTTTGATTCACTTCTCGGCACTCAAATATGGCACTTGGTGCCACTACCCTACTGCCAAGTTGTTTTGCCTGCCTAATGTAAAGTCATCTCTGATGGAGGATCGCAGGAATTGTCGGGAAGAGGGGTCCTTTCATCGGATCAGACTCAGCTGTGGAATGGCCAATAGGGGGAGGCAGCTTGATGGCAAATCCAAATCATATTATGTGATATCATCTACTGTTAAATTCTGCTCTGTACTTGTAAGATTTCTATCGCACTATTATATTGTATTGAGGTTTACTTGTGTTCTGTTCTGTATATTGTATTGTATTTACCCCCCTGGTATGCCACATCTGTCATGGCGAGCCGTACCTCCTGTTCTGGGAAACGTAATGCTACACAGTTCCTTATGTTGGCCCATCAGGCCCACTCCCAATTGACTTTACCTCATTCATTAGAACCAGTGTCAGAGCTTGGTCCGCATTGTCGAACCCGTTTCCAGTGAGAGTTGGATTCTGCCAGGGCTGCCCTTTGTCACCGATTCTGTTCATAACTTTTATGGACAGAATTTCTAGGCGCAGCCAGGGTGTTGAGGGTGTCTGGTTTGGTGGACTCAGGATTGGGTCACTGCTTTTTGCAGATGATGTTGTCCTGTTTGCTTCATCAGGCCGTGATCTTCAGCTCTCTCTAGATCGGTTCGCAGCTGAGTGTGAAGCGGCTGGGATGGGAATCAGCACCTCCAAATCCGAGACCATGGTCCTCAACCGGAAAAGGGTGGAGTGCCCTCTCAGGGTTGGGAGCGAGATCCTGCCTCAAGTGGAGGAGTTCAAGTATCTTGGGGTCTTGTTCACGTGTGAGGGAAGAATAGAGCGTGAGATCGACAGGCAGATCGGTGCGGCGTCCGCAGTGATGCAGGCTCTGCATTGGTCTGTCGTGGTGAAAAAGGAGCTGAGCCATAAGGCAAAGCTCTCAATTTATCAGTCGATCTATGTTCCTACCCTCACCTATGGTCATGAGCTATGGGTAGTGACCGAAAGAACAAGATCGCGAATACAAGCGGCTGAAATGAGTGTCCTCCGCAGGGTGTCTGGGCTCTCCCTTAAAGATAGGGTGAGAAGCTCAGTCATCCGGGAGGGGCTCAGAGTAGAGCCGCTGCTCCTCCGCATCGAGAGGAGTCAGATGATCAAGATGCCTCCCGGACGCCTCCCTGGTGAGGTGTTCCGGGCATGTCCAACCAGGAGGAGGCGCAGGGGAAGACCCAGGACACGCTGGAGGGACTATGTCTCCCGGCTGGCCTGGGAACGCCTCGGGATTCTCCCGGAAGAGCTAGAAGAAGTGGCCGGGGAGAGGGAAGTCTGGGCATCTCTGCTCAAGCTGCTGCCCCCGCGACCCGACTTCAGATAAGCGGAAGAGGATGGATGGATGGATGGATGGATGGATGGATGGATGGATGGATGGATGGATGGATCATTCATAAGAAAAGAAAAATGGTCGTTGTAGAAATGAACCCGGGTTCACCTGACTTTTTCCAGCGAGTTGAGTAGATTTCCCTCTTGTCGTTTTGGTGGCATCTGCTTCTCCTTTGGCTCTGGCGTTCTGTTCTCCTCCTTCACCTTTTTCCTGCCACAGATTTACATACTTTGGCCCTCCGAGTCAGGTGCTCCCTTCGCTGTGAACCATTGGCCCGCCATTCCATCATTAACAGATCTAGGGAAAGGTGACACCCACACATACCCAGGACAACTGCTACACATTAAAGAATGAATTTACATAGGAAGAGTGTCCTATCACTTCTAGCACTCTGCGTCACAATGCCAGGCTATCAAAAGAGAGGCCAGCATTGCACTACATGATACACAACTTCGAGATGGAGAGCACGGCACACTTCATGCTTGCCATTGGAGCAACAGTAAGAGTCAGGAAAGCTCAAGGCTGGCATCAGTTCTGAGTCAGTACTGAAAGAACAAGGACACTCACTCCAACACTCCATCCAGAGACCATGCTGGATCAAAGACCGATCAGCTTACTACGAAGAGCAACCTGGAAATCTGGGCACATTGGCTGCTTAGACTCCTAGCAAGAAGAGCTGCAATCCATCTAGGTTGCATATAACAGAATTTGTTGAACTCGTTTCCCTTTTCTTTGGTTTTAGATATTGTCAAAGATGAGACAAGAGCCACAAAAAGATTTAGAGAAGCCACCCATTGAATTTTTCCTGGCTGCAAATGGAAAAATTTTTAGTACAGACGTGCACAGGTTTGAGTCCAAAACAGAACTAACTGGTAAGGCAGAGATGGTGGGTTTTTAAAGTGCAGCAGAGGAAGTGAGGTAATTATGACGGGAACCGGAAGTGACGTCAACGGGCTCGTGACTGGCAGGGGCGTCTTCTGGACCGGATGTGACGTCATCGGGCGGCTCGTGGCCAAAGTGACGTCATGGAGGCCAGGCAGAATTTCCCGTAATGGGTCTGCAGTGGAAAAAGAGAAAGGAACAGTGCACCTCACCACCCCCTGGTCTGCTGTGGAATTACTTTCCTTCAAGCGTGTGTGACAATACATTAGGAACTCTAATGCATAAATGAAAGTGTTAGCCTTCTTGCCTGCCTGTTTTGGTGTCCTATTTTGCTTCTTGGGGTCATATTTGCTGTGTAGGAGTGGATGTTACTACCCCTTAATCGGTTACCTGAGACATGTAAGCTCATCTTCTGCACTGTTGTGGGCTTTTGATGATGCAAACAGCAATGGTTCCAATGTTGCTCCTCAGTGGACTCGGTCCTTCGACATATAGACTCTGTAGGATGGTCAAGTGAGTGATGGCATCTTCTGGGTTTTCTTTGATGTGTTGCTAACAGGCCCATGACACCTCCAGAAAGTTCGGCAGTGAATCCCGCCATCCCGGGCTCACCCCCTTGAAGGCCCAGGTCCTTCCTCTTCATCTGGAGCCAATGACTGCCCTGAGAGGTCTTTGACAGCTTCCTGGGGGACCTTCCCTTACACCTCCAATATCTGGAGTACCACTTGATGTGGATGGGGCCTATTTCGACCCACCAGATCTTTGCTTTCCAGCTACATTGTTGCACATCAGTTACAAGCTCAGCATACGTCATCTTCATGCACTCGTAAATCTCCTCCACTGCATCCTCCCAGGGCACCATAAACTTGATAATGTAAATGGGCAGGAGTGAGGCCAAGCACGATGTCTAAATCTGGCACCGTCTTCCAATCACGAGCTCCACCTAGCTGCCCACCGTCTGCTCTAATATCTGGTTTACAGATATTAGAGAGATGGAGATGTGTTCACCCTGGCATTGAACATTCGCAGTAGCATCGTTGTGACAGACTGGTCAGTGCAGGGCTATAGTAAGGAATTGGGACTCTTTGTTCTGGTCTGTGTAATAAAAAGCCTGAAAGTGAGAAATAGGCCATCCTAGGACCCCATCCATCCATCCATCCATCCATAAACCAACCTGCTATATCCTAATTACAGGGTCATGGGAGTCTGCCGGAGCCAATCCCAGCCAACACAGGGCACAAGGCAGGAAACAAACCCCGGGCAGGGTGCCAGACCACCACAGGGCACACACACACACTAGGGCCAATTTAGAATCGCCAATCCACCTAACTTGCATGTCTTTGGACTGTGGGAGGAAACTGGAGTACCCAGAGGAAACCCACGCAGACATGGGGAGAACATGCAAACTCCACGCTGGGAGGATCCGAGAAGCGAACCTGGGTCACCTAACTGCGAGACAGCAGCACTACCACTGTGCCACCATGCCACCCTCCTAGAACCCCTCCACTAAAAAAATTGAGAGTTCTAAAATGTCGAGATTCATCAAAATCTCGAGGTCGAATTTTTGGACTTCGTATACGAGAAAGTAAAAACTGTCACCCTTATGTTTTAATAATTCCAGTCTATTTAGACACTTCCCACACCAAACTTCAACAGTCTCAGTCTATGAAAATATACTTCTAGTAGGTACAGTACTTGAGCCATGCCAGCGTATTAAAGTTATTGTCTGTTCTTTACCTGCATTATCATCAATCTTTAATTTAATATTGTTTATTGTATCAGTATGCTGCTGCTGGAGAATGTGAATTTCCCATTGGGATTAATAAAGTATCTATCTATCTATCTATCTATCTATCTATCTATCTATCTATCTATCTATCTATCTATCTATCTATCTATCTATCTATCTATCTATCTATCTATCTATCTATCTATCTATCTATCTATCTATCTATCTATCTATCTATCTATCTAAAGTAAATCCCATCTCCTCTCATTTTCTGAAACCACCTTTCCTGGTGAGGGTTGCAGAGACACTTAAGAAACGCACACCAGGCACAGTGAGATGCACTGGAAGTACATTTTCAAACTAAAATCATTTAAGTATAAGAAAATAGACTCTCCGTTCAAAACCAGTCCACGAAAACATTGGTTCAGCTGTACCTGTGCAATGCCAGCCAATTAAGAATGGGCTTCCTACACAAAATCTGGACAATTCTAGTCAAACATCTGCGTGCTTACACAATGCCATTCTAAGAAAAAGAGCTTCCAACTCTCAACAGCTTAACAATGCACAATTCCACTGTAATGTATATCTTAGCAATGCCAGCTTCTTTTAGTGCTGGGTACTGAAAGTCTATCAAACAACAGCCTCTCATGAAAAGTTTGATGGTGCCAGCTGACTGAAATGGGCTTCTAATGCCCAATTCTTACTTAAGTGTATTAGACGTGTCTATTACTGCTGCTGATACAAAGTGTGCTCTGATAGAACTTGTTGATGCATATGTCGCTTTTTACCAAAAAACTTTTGAAAGAAACTTTTAATACAATTAAAGAAGTTTACATTGCCAGTAATCTCCGTTTTATTTTCTCACAGCAAAAAAAAATTATTTTGTTAAATTTTAGTAAAATGGATGTGCAATGAAACTCTTCATATACAGGGTGAGTTAAAATTATGTTAATAATTGAATGGCGGAAGAAATGTCTTCATTAAACATACTTTTTATGTGCAAGATGATTTACAGGAATGTCTCAACCTGTTCACCATCATGTTCAACACACAAAAACCAACGAGCAACAGTACCAATTAAAGCCCGGATACACATTTTGTGGGAAATACATGATACCACAGTCCATATTCTGTCCTTCAGGTAACTGATATCACAAACTTTCCTGCTACACACTCGCTCCTTCACCATACCCCATAACCAGAAATCACAGGGTGTCAAATCAGGGGAGACCCATCCATCGACCTGGAAAGGTGTAGTCCAGATAAAAACAATCCATTAGTGTTAACTTAATTTTGACTCACCATGCACTACACTCACATTCACACACACACAAACACATAGTATACAAAGCCTCTGAAAAGTATTTACTCCCCTTGGATGTTTTCACATTTTGCTGTTAAACATTAAATCACGATTGCTGCTAGTGGGTCATTGATGAATTTAAAAAAGTCAAAACTGAGGTGTGGCACTCTAAAGGCTTCAAATTGCTGGTGTAAGAAAAATTAGCCATGGGGCTGATAAATTAGCCATGGGGAGCAGCAGCACTGTGTTATCTGTGTGTTTGATGTCATAAAAATACAAATAAATATCACCATTTGGTCAGGTAATTTACATTAATTCTACAGGTTGGTTCTACCGCAGGACATCTGGACTCTGTCCCTGGTCATAATACCCCTTCTGCAGCCAATTTGGAATTACTAGTTCATCTAACCAGCACATCCTTGAAGATGGAGTACCTGGTGGAAAACCCTGTGACCAGCGGGTGCCACCACTGCAAATAAACTTTTTTTTACTTAAATTGATTAGTTTCTTCCTTTTGACACAGCTCAATACAGCACAGTAAACAAATGTTTTCTTCTCCTTTCTCCTCAGCTCCTCCCAGGCGAGTGTATTCCAGCTCCTTTCTCAACTCTGACGTGCCTGGATGAGACTGAGCAGCATCTTTCTTCTATGACCCGGAAGTACTGCCAGTGCTAGGGCATGGCCCATTGGACAACATGAAGTCCCTGAAATTAGGGACTATGAAACCCAACAGCTCCCCGCAGAGCTGTCCCATGGGACTACAGATCCCAGCATGCCCTGCAGGTGTCTGTATGAGAATCCCAACCCAAGGATACTGCCATGTGGTGTATTGGGGTAGAAAATGTTCAGCAGTGTTCATCCTCCCCTCCCCGAGTCCTTCCACCATACTGGCCTCCCGGCCCAATTAAGGATTTTTTGTTCAACCCCAGTCGGGATGCCAGTCCATGTGTGCCATCTATTACAACCCACACGGACAGTGGGAGAACATAAGAAAAATTCTGACGTGAACAGTCCATTCAGCCCAACAATTAGAACCTTAGGACAATTGTGTAACCTCTCATTTAGACAAGGACCAGCCATGGGATTTAAACTCAGAAACTTGTGAGGTGATAGCACAACCGTCTGTGGGCAAATTGAAATGATAAGAAGGGGGAAGCTTGACTGCATCATTGCATCGAGTAACAGAGTGAAGTCGTAATGAGTGAAGGCACCGGAACAACAGACAATAATTAGAGGCCGTGCCCCCTCAGAGTCTGCCTTCAGCAGCAGCCACACAGGGAGCCAAAAGACACAGGTAACAATGAAAGGTAATCTAATTATCAAAATTAAAGAAAGAAGAGAAGAATGTGGACTCATTAACACAGCATGTGGACTCGTTATTCACAGTACATGCAAAACAATGCAAACAGATCAATATGTGCAGCACATACCACACATGCACAAATACAAACACACACACATGCAAGCAAGTAGGCATAAACTTCCCTTAAAGTAGAAATAAGCTACTCTTTATCTATCTAAAAATAGATGCATACTGGGTACGTGCTAATAAATACATAAACACACACATTAAAGAAAGCACACAATTTTTACGAGTGCAAACACGCATAATGCAACTTATTGCCTCACAAATAAAAATTAGACGTATACTTACAGACATGCACCAAGCATATGCACACGGTTACTTAAATAATAATAATAATTCTTTACATTTTTATAGCACTGTTCTCACTACTCAATGTGCATCAGTGAGTAGGGAGCCACTTCAAACACTACTAATGTGTAGCACCCACCTGGATGATATAATGGCAGCCATTTTGTGTCGATACGCTAGCTAGCCCTCGAAATAAAAGTCAGACGTTTCTTTTTCAGAACTTTTAAGTCTGGAGACTTAGTTATGTTGTACACATATGTTACGGCAGATTCTTCTTCTTCTTTCGGCTGCTTCCATTAGGGTTTGTCACACAGCGGATCATCTTCCATCTCTTCCTGTCTTCATCATCTTGCTCTGTTACTCCCACCATCGGCATATCCTCTTTTACCACATCCATAAATAGCAGAATAAGTCGAAAAATTCTTCAACATTTTCACACAAAAAAAGCACTTTAAATGATATTCTTATTTGTATAGGTGTTGGAATACTTAAAAAGTGTCAGTGAATGTGTCAGAAACACCAAGAAAATAACTATGATGAAATATTACAAGTAGTTTGTCTGGTTTTACTGTTTCATAGCAGTTTAAAGAACAGGATTCTTTTCCTCTGCTTTTGCTGTTTTCAAATAAGTATCTATCGCATACATATTCATTATTGATCACACCCTGGGCCTAACATATCATTCTGTGGGCAGATCTTACTCTTTCAGAATATATACCTCTCTAATATATTAAAAGATTTTTCCGTTGTGCCGGAGTTATTCAGCCTTGACCACTCCCCTCCACACTGCTCACATCTTCTCTCCATCCCACCCTTTGACACTCTCAGTGCTGCTAACTCGCCCTTCAATGCAGTCTGTTATAATGGCAAGGCAGAAAAGCAAATGATCTATTCAAGAACGTCGAATTTCCGATAAAAAATCAGCGGCAAGAACAAACATCAAAAAAAAAAAAGAAAATAAACAAAAACGAGCTGCATGTAATAAAAATCAAGAACAAAGAGAATTATCCAATAAACAAAAAAGAGAAAAATATCTCAAACAATATGAGAACAGAAATGCCAAAGAGCAATGTTTATAGAGGGTAAGTTACAGGGTAAAGTAATTCATAATATTGTTTTTGACGAGACGTTAATGTAATTTCATTTTTTATTTACTTTTTATTATGTTTTATTACATTTTACATTTTTACTTCTACTTTTACATTTTACTATTTTTTTTTATTCATTGGTTTTTAAAATAGACAGTTGTAGTGAAATACTCAAGTAACTGATTTTCTTTCTATAATAACTATACTGCGGTGGGTTGGCACCCTGCCCAGGATTGTTTCCTGCCTTGTGCCCTGTGTTGGCTGGGATTGGCTCCAGCAGACCCCCGTGACCCTGTGTTCGGATTCAGCGGGTTGGAAAATGGATGGATGGATGGATAAATATGACCACTGTCACAGATTAAGGTCGCCGTTGTCCTCTTGAACCCTCTGATCAGACTCCAGATACCAGGTAAAAGTCCAAATATTACTTTTATTTGAACAATTATGTGCACAAAGCACCCTCCACTCCACAATACTCATATAACTAATCAATAAACAATTCAATAATCAATCCTCCACACTCCCAGACACTTCGCCACCCTTCCTCCCAGCTCAGCTCAGCGTACTGGTTTCCCAGAGTCCTTTATATAGTCCCCGACCCGGAAGTGTTTCTCCCTTCTGTCCATGTGTTCATGAACACTTCCGGGTCGGATAAAAAGCTCCTTTCTTCAACCCGGAAGCACGTCGTTTCCTCTTGTCACGTGATCATGATGCACCTCCGGGTTATAGAGCAAGTAAGAGTCCAGCAGCCTCCCCACAGTGACTCCTGGTAGCCCCCAAGGTATCCAGCAGGGCTGTGCATATAAACTACAAAGTCCATGAGGCCCTGCTGGAATTCGGGGAATGTCCACGCTGTTGGGACAGCTCCATCTGGCGGCCTGGGGGTGAGGGCCGGAATAGTTAGCCGGCCACACACCACACTACTTTCCCTTATGGAGGAGCACCATGACATCCTTCGAGTGACTCTAGATAGTAGGTGCCTAATGCTCAACCCAGGGGGCTGGCGAGATAAGCGAGCAGGGGGTAGAGCCCCCTAGAAGAGTTAGCAACAAAATTATACTCTGTAATCCAAATTAAAACAATACTAATTTCAAGATTCAAGAAGAACTTTTCAAAAAAAAAAACAAACAAACCAATTATGAAATGTAGAAATTGGAAAACATAGAAAGTTTGGTAATAGAATGAAAAACACTCAGACTAAATGAAAAACGAAAAAAATTGATAAAAAACCAAAGCATTTGACAAATGTGTAGTCGTTACGTGAGATTTAGAGGGTGTCCCAAGATTCACGCAAGATTTGAATTTGGCGCCATTTGTGCGGTAAAGTGTTGCCAACGAAAAAAAAAGACAGCGTGACAGCTCACAGTTCATCCATTTTCCAACCCGCTGAATCCAAACACAGGGTCACGGGGGTCTGCTGGAGCCAATCCCAGCCAACACAGGGCACAAGGCAGGAACCAATCCCGGGGAGGGTGCCAACCCACTGCAGGACACACACAAACACACCAAGCACACACTAGGGCCAATTTAGAATCGCCAATCCACCTAACCTGCGTGTCTTTGGACTGTGGGAGGAAACTGGTGCAACCGGAGGAAACCCACACAGACACGGGGAGAACATGCAAACCCACGCAGGGAGGACCCGGGAAGCGAACCCAGGTCTCCCAACTGCGAGGCAGCAGCGCTACCCACTGCACCACTGTGCTGCCCGCTCGCAGTTCAGGGTTATTAAACACTAACAAAATACCCGCGCTTCGCAGCGGAGAAGTAGTGTGTTAAAGAGGTTATGAAAAAAAAAGGAAACATTTTAAAAATAACGTAACATGATTGTCAATGTAATTGTGTTGTCATTGTTATAACTGTTGCTGTCTTTTATATATATATATATATTATATATATAATATACACACACACATAAACATTTATATACATATATATACATATCTACATATACACATCTACATATATATACACACATACATAAACACACACATAAGACTTACTGACTGAAACGGGCTTTCGTTGACAATCATGTTACGTTATTTTTAAAATGTTTCCTTTTTTTTTCATAACCTCTTTAACACACTACTTCTCCGCTGCGAAGCGCGGGTATTTTGCTAGTATATATATATATATATATATATATATATATACATATACACACATACATGCAGTTTTAATAACACAGAAATCAATATAAACATTAACATCATCATCATATGAGAATATGAAGTAATATATAAGAAGCACATTTCATATAAATATAAATTATTAAACAGTAAAATCTTCTTCTGTAATTTGCTACCGTGGCAATTTGTCTGTCTGTCCAGGATTTTAAATGACCTGTAGCTCGCAAACCGTTTCACCTATACACTTGAAATGTGGTACGCATATAGTACGTCACGTCTACTATCCGCTTTATGGGTGATGATTGTTTTACTCTTTTTATCTTTATTTTATTTTATTGTAGAATCAACTCCTATCTGCGCACAGCAGGGCAGCCGTGGGCGGATGCGTATGGTGTATTCACTCCATGTTATCGTGCATTGCGCTGTCAGTGGTATTTTGATAAAAGAATTTGAACAACATATAAGAAGCGTATAAATTATTAAACAGTAAAACATTAACATTTAAGAAATAAAGTTACATTAAGTACTACTGCAGTGCCTTCGGGTATACCTCATTTTTTGTTTGCCCATTACATGCTTAAATGTATACATTTTTTAGTGCACCTACCCGAGAACACGCGACATATAACCGAGCGTGGGAGAAGCATGGATTTTAAACACGCGTTGAGTTGATCTGCTGGTCTCCCTCGTGGAATAACTGGTAATGTTTGACTAAAATCTACAGCGAGTTAAACGACATTACCTCCTATTTTTTTTTTTTACGATCTCTGAGATCTTGCTTTTTTCGGTTCAAGGCTTCATAAGCTCTTTTATGTTGTATGGTGTACTTATCCCAAACCATCATCTTTGAATGTTGCAAGACTTTCGCCTTGTATGTAGATCGGGGTAATTACATTCATTGCATTCCTAGTCTGAATCACAATGTGATTGTATGGGTGGTTACCTGGCACTGTAGGGTTGCCACCCGTCCTTTAAAATACGGAATGGTGCCGCGTTTGAGAATGAAATTGCGCGTCCCGTTTTGAATCAATACTGGACGGGATTTATCCCGTATTTTTTTTATATTTTTTTTTTTAAAGCAGCGTCTCATGCAAATCATCCCACACGCATTTTATGAAGATGCCTCCTTTCCTACTTTTGATTGGGTAATACTTGATGTCATCGTTACTTTGATTGGTCTTTTTAACTGTCCAGTGAGGAGGGCGTGTCTTTTAAGTAGAGTCTGCAAAGTGTTGGCACTGAGATGTGGCGTCAGCGCCATAGTTGAAGCCCCTAACGTTGCGGTCAGCAAGTCGGCTAACATCCGCCATGTGCCGTCTTTCAGTTGCGAGAAGCAGATCATAGAATGGTTGAAACTGTTGCCCCTAACGTTGCGCCACGGCGTGTGGTTCGTTTATACCTCGTGTCTTCTCATTAAAGTTTTATCTCGCGAATATGTTATTGCAATCCGCAGCGGGAGCGTTTCTATAAACTTTATTTAAAGTAACGTTTTACACCGTGCTTTGTTTCCCTTATGAACATGCTTGTATGCTTAAGTCGCTCCGTTCTCAATTGTTTAATTAATTTGTTGCTGTTCGCTGTTTGCGGCTGTTCCTCCATTTCCCCCTACTTCGTTCTTTTATCTCGCGAATATGTTATTGCAATCCTTAACGGGAGCGTTTCAATAAACTGATTGAAAATAGTTTTGCATTTACCTTTTTAGTAAAAGGCGAGCTTTTAAGCCTGAGAAATCACCCCGTAAATGCACACGTTTAATTGCACATGTGTTAATATGTATGGTTACACAGTATTAAAAGACAGTGAACAACGTCAGTTACCTTTGTTCCCGCGTTTGATAAAAGGCGAGCTTTTAAGCCTGAGAAATCACCCCGTAAATGCACACGTTTAATTGCACATGTGTTAATATGTATGCTTACACAGTATTAAAAGACAGTCAAAAATTAACGTCATTTACCTTCGTTCCCGCGTGTGACTCGTGCTGTAAATCTCTTCCTTGTTTTTAGTTCACGTGATTACGTAGGAGGCGTGATGACGCGATACGTGACTCCGCCTCCTCCATTACAGTGTATGGACAAAAAATATGTTCCAGTTATGACCATTACGCTTTGAATTTCGAAATGAAACCTGCCTAACTTTTATAAGTAAGCTGTAAGGAATGAGCCTGCCAAATTTCAGCCTTCCACCTACACGGGAAGTTGGAGAATTAGTGATGAGTGAGTCAGTGAGTCAGTCAGTCAGTCAGTGAGGGCTTTGCCTTTTATTATTATAGATGGAGCGCTACACGAAAGAACAATGTGTTGTTGAGAAACAAATGCATCCACAACGTGTCACTGTTTGGTGCGGATTCTGGGCTGGAGGCATCATCGGACCATTCTTCTTCGAAATTGCGGCTGGTCAGGCAATAACAGTTAATGGTGCTCGCTATCGTGACATGATAATCCAGCTTTTTGTGCCTAAATTGCAAGATATGGATGTGGACGACATGTGGTTTCAACAAGACGGTGCCACATGCCACACAGCCCGAGAAACAATTCAATTACTGCATGAGTCATTTCCTGGTCGTGTAATTACCCGTTTTGGTGATCAGAATTGGCCGCCCAGATCATGCGATATAACGCCATTGAACTTTTTTCTTTGGGTTTTTTTGAAGTTTAACGTTTATGACATCAAGCCCATGACCACCCACGCCTTGAAGGAGGAAATTGAGCGCTGTATCAACAAAATTCAGCCACATTTATGCAAAACAGTCATGGAAAATTTCGACAAAAGAGTACGTATGTGCCAGCAAAGCCGTGGAGGCCATTTACCCGATATGCTATTCCATACATAACCCTATACTGTATACTTTATGAATCAATGAAAAATTTACAATTTTTAATTAAAAACCTGTGTTCTCTATCAAAAATACTTCTTGCCTGAATTTTGGGACACCCTATATATATATACAAAATGGTGGCAGGATATGCTTTAATACTGGAAGTGACACCAAAGCAGTTGGAAGGAAATGATGTCATCAGGGCGGAACCAGATTGTGATTATCCATAGTAGCCGGAAGTGACATTATTACGGAGGGGCCGGAAGTGGCATCATCTTTAGGGGTTGGAAGTGACGTTGTCATGGTGGAGCCGGAAGTGACGTCATCATGGGGAATCCGGAAGTGACATCATCAGGGGGTCGCCGGAAGTGACGTTATCAATGGTATTCGAAGATGGGATTGTTGTGTAGTGGCCATTTTGAGAAACCGGAATTATTGTAGGTAAGTGGAGGTTATGATTATTATTCTTCTTTGGTTCTGTTGAAAGAGAGAGAGAGGTATTAGTACCCACAATCAACCCTTTGTCTCGTGTGATATCACTCACCTTAGGGCTTGTTGGCTGCATCCTAAGCGCATGTGTGTGACAGTGTAAAGTGGTGTCATTTGAAAGCTGAAACACCCCTCTCATTTATTAGATATTAGCCTTTCCGTCAAAATTACACACAGTTGAATCAGAACGTTCGAGAAAGCCATTGGGGGGGACGGTTGGGGACAGGTGTTACTTTGACACAGCCATTCAGCCATTTTTGAGGGATGACCAAAAAACATTGGAACGAGGGACTGTGGTATGCAATAAGGCATCTTAACAGCAATAAGCTGAACTTTAATTATAGCAATGAGGAAATTAATAATTTCATGCAGTTTTTCTTAAAATTTTGCGTTATTATTTGGTCCAAAAACAATGGGGCTGAGTTTAAAGGGTTACATTTACAACACAGTAGGGGATGCATTCAGTGAGGGGGGTCTGAATACTTTTCTGAATTCACTGAATATGTTCTGTCACACCTGCGTGTCTGAAGGTCACCCTCCTGAAGGTAACACTCCCGAGTGAGAGGGGGCGCTGTCACTAATGGGATCATCTCTTTCTGTCCCCACAGAACAGAGAAGGCGCTCAATGAACGCAACTGACTCAGCCCATTCTGGTAGGGAAGGCTCTCAGAGAAGGTGGCATCTCATTTTGAAATGACGCCCGACGGAGACGGAGCTCCAAACCAGACCTGAAGGGCTATAAAATAGTAACGGTGGCTCTTTATTTTTGGCTTATAGGCACCATTGTGTGTTTTTGTTAAAAGCTTTTCTGTTAATTAAATGGGGTGCCACGGTTTGTGCCCCAACATTTAGTGTCACACCTCACATGACCACAGTGGCTCATTGCTTAATCACACTGCGTAAAAAATTCACTTCACCACAGTAAGACATCAGATGTTCCCCCTGGTACACCTAGAATTATTATATTCACATTATGTATAATGGGCAGCACTTTGAATACTGTAAGCAGATCCCAGGGACCCCCAGCAGCTGCCAGTGTTGAAGACTGGCTCAGGAGAAGCTAAGGGTGTCCGCATGCCAGACCAGATTATAAATGATTGCTTCCTTGCAGGACAAATTCAATTAGAGCGGGAGGCCAGAGACACAGACGTGGGGATAGTGGAGTCACATATCACTTAGGGCACCTCATTGTTTGCAGAAGACAAAAAGAAAAAATAAAAGAAAAAATAGCTTGCAATAAATGAATCATTAATTTGCCTGCAAAGAGAGCATCAAATGTTAGAATACATTTGCATGTCATTTTAATTGCCCGCCAGGCTAGAAAAGACACAATAATGAAATAAGCAAGTAAGCAATCCGTTTAAGGTGCAAATTAAAAGCACTGGGATGAAGGGTACCGATAAGAGAAATGCCAAACACCCCGCCTGGCATGAGACTAGTGGTGGGTGCCCTGCTCGGCTGGAGGGAGCATTTCACAGGAAGTCCAAATTTCATTCTGAATAGACGCAGAAGATGGGAGCACGACTGAAGTTTAATAATTAGCCTCATGCATATTCATTAGGTTAGAGCAACATGGCGAATGACAAGCTCAGAAACCATCAAGTTGTGCCATCCTAGTAATGGGTCTACAAAGACATCAGATGTCTTTAGCCTTCCAGAGGTAATTTAGCTTCATTTTTTTATTTATGTAAGGAACAGAATGCGGAACCTAAACAAAAGATAGGAAGAAAGCGAGTACAAGAATACATCACCAAAACGATCCGTGAAACTCAAAGAGATTAACGACAGGAGAGACGCATCTCAAGTGATCCTTCATACGGAAAGAAAGAGCATCTGAAAAGGACCCGGTGTGATTATCTAACAATTACATTAATGAGTCCTTGACAAATTCCAAACAGAACCTCACAAAGATTACAATTAACGATTATGCAGAATGTCACTTTCCCACTCAGTTGTGAAAGGTACGTTGAGATTCTTCCATTTTTGTGCAAGTGACCTCACCATACTCAGACGTGGACAGACTTGTCGGTGCCCTTACAGCTCATTGAGAAGGTGGTGCCTGCCTCCTGGAAAATGATGAGATGAGACGTCATTGTCCTCTGTACACCTGAGCGCCTTTGACGTGTCGTTGGGTAAAGCAAAGCAAGTGTGACAAGAGACTGAGTGTTGCTTATTCTATAAAGGCGTTTGGAAATGGCTTGGATACATATGTGGGGACCCCTCGAAAAGATCACAAATAATTGGATTCGAGTGATTTTTTACACTCTTGAATTCGTATCGCGCACAGGTCTCCAATCGTGCAGTCAGTCATTCAGCCGATTTAAAAGGAGAAAAGTTGTCACTCTGCTATATCATCAGGTGTCCCACACTGAACGTGGAGCAGAGAAAGGAAAGAGGAGAGGGTTGTATGAGGAGATCAGAAAGAAAATGACAGACAACAATGTGAAAGGCAAAGGCTAGAAGACCACCTCCAGGCAGCTTGATGTACCTGAGACAACAGTTCAAGTATTATTAAGAACTTTAAGGTCCATGGGACTGCAGCCAACCTTCGCAAGAGGAAACTCGACCCCAGAATGGGCAGAAGTATAGCAAGAATGGCAGACACAAAACCAAAGACAGCTTCCAAATGGATACAAGCTGAACTCCAAGATCACCGTCCATCAGTGTTTGAACACACCATCCGTCTCTTTTTGAGTGAGAGTGGGCTCAATGGAAGAAGACCCAGGAGGACTTGACTGTTGAAAGAAAAGTATTACAAAGCCAAACTGAAATTTGCTTAAAATGCATATTGACAAGACACAATGCTTCTGGGAGAATGTCCTTTGGACAGATGAGACAAAACTGGACCTTTTTGGAAAGTCGCATCAGCTTCTTTGTCCACCTTCAAAGAAAAGAACACCATAACTACTGTGAACAATGAAGGAGGCTTGGTGATGCTTTGCAGCATCTGGCACAGGGTGGCTTGAGTCTAAAGAGGGAACAATGAAATCTCAAGACTAGCAGGACATTCTGAAGCAAAAGGTACAGCCCAGTGTCAGAAAGCACTGTCTCAGTTACAGGTCATGGACCCTCCAACAGGATAAGGAGCCAAAACACAGTAACAGTGGCAAAATGGAAAGAAATATTCAAGAATTGTTTGCAGCATAATGTTACTTTATCCACTAGATGGCAGCAGTTAACACTGTAAAGTGGATCATTAGACATCACCCTGAGTCTGACTTGGGCTTAACCACATTTACATAGAATTCTGAGTCCAAGAAATGCTTGGGGTTAATGCCAAGGAGATTAATTGCAGTGGTCTGATTTCAGTTTGTGATTCTGAATAAATTCGCAGACTTTTCTAAAAACATGTTTTGCTTTGTTTTTATGGGTTATTGAGTATATATAGATTGGCAAAAACTGCAATTTAAAATGAACCCTTTAAATTCAGCACCATTTTTGTTTGTTTACTGCTGTTTTGATTTAACTGGCCATAACTCTGTCATCCTTCATCAACATTCATGCTGTATTATCTATCTATCTATCTATCTATCTATCTATCTATCTATCTATCTATCTATCTATCTATCTATCTATCTATCTATCTATCTATCTATCTATCTATCTATCTATCTATCTATCTATCTATCTATCTATCTATCTATCTATCTATCTGTTATATAATGCCTTTCACTATCAATCTGTCTATTTAACTATTATATAGTGCCTTTCATATCTATCTATCTATTAAGGTGAAGTGGTGGATCTGAGGCTAGGGATTTGCACCGGCAATCGGAAGGTTGCTGGTTCGAATCCCATAAAACACCAGAAGTGACTCTACTCCATGGGGCCCTTGAGCAATGCCCTTAACCTGCAATTACTCTGTCCTGGGTATGACGTTAATCTGCATCCAGCCCGAACAAGCAGGTCCTCCTCCAACTTGTAGGAAAAACCTGGGGTTTGGTGGCAGAATTGGCATTCCAGCCACTGTAAAAAACCTCACACTGTTCAGTGTGGTGCTGGGGTGTCACCCGTTGCATAGCTGCACTTGGATCTCAATCCAGATGGTTCATCGTATGGTGGGTGCGGCAACGTGCTGTAATCAGCGCATGCTCTCAACCTCCCTTTATCTATCTATTCAATTCCATTTACGCAGCAGTAAATGATTAGCAAAATTCTTCTAATATATCTGTCCATTTCATATATAGTGCCTTTCACTATCTATCTATCTATTAAATAGTGTCTCTCATATCTATCTATTATATAGTGCCTTTCATATCTATCTATTTATCTTATCCTGTCTACTATACTAAAATTAATATTTATTATACAGTGCCTTTCATATCTGTCTATCTATCTATCTATCTATCTATCTATCTATCTATCTATCTATCTATCTATCTATCTATCTATCTATCTATCTATCTATCTATCTTATCCTGCCTACTATACTAAATTTAAAATAAATCTATCTATCTATCTATCTATCTATCTATCTATCTATCTATCTATCTATCTATCTATCTATCTATCTATCTATCTATCTATCTATCTATCTATCTATCTATCTATCAACCCAAGTCTATTTTGTCTCATAGCTGTGCCCACACCAGTGTGTGCCAAGTTGAAAATCAGCCTGATTTTCATGATTTCAGTCTTCCAGAAATGATCTTAGCTCATAATCAGACGGTAAAGCAAGTTTAATTTTTGCGTCGTATTGAGCGCCACTAAAAATATCTCCTGCTCTCAGAAAGAACAATGCAACAATCAGGCATATTGTTTTAAAAGCCGCTGCATACTTGATAGACACATTATGAGAATTAAATTGAATTAGAGCAAGGCAGCCTCATTAAGGAGATGAATAATTACTGGAAAATGGATTTTGTAAAATCACAATAAAGGACAGATTAAAGGAGTTGTTAAAAAAAAAAAAATTGTTGCTGAACTAAATTTTCCAGGTATTTTTGTGGGAGAAGGCTCAAAGCACTTTCTGTCAGATTTATCATGTTGTGTTAATATGGCCTCAGGTTCAAAGCCGTCTATTGAATCTGCCCATCTACCTGTAAGACTCACATGTCTACTTAAAACAAACGATAGTAACAGGAGGGGGTGCTGTTGTATTGGCTCTTCTAGCCCAGATGTAAAGTGGGTGTGTTTATTAGAAAATAAAATAAAAGGAAGGGATAAACAAAGGGAGAAAACACAGTGCAGAGTCAAACAGTTAAAACATCCACCCTAATGAAAGGATGTGTGTGTGTGTGTGCATGAATGAGTGTCTGTATATCTGTGTGTCCATCTGTGGCTATGTCTCTATTATATTGATAACAGTATTGCTAATGTTTGTGATGTTCCATCTGTTGGAATGAAAACTACCATTATGAGCAATAATACTCAGGTAGGCTGTGGCATTTGAACAATGGTCAGTTGGTACTAAGAGGCCCAAAGTGTAGAGTTCAAAGATAAATTTCAATTCAACATGACTCAAGACCTTACTAAATAATTCTAAAGCTTCACAAATTTTAAAAAATACCGGCATCTGTGACATCAAACATTACTACTGTGAGCAATTTGTTGTAGTTTCTTCACTATCTTGAAAGATGGATACCCAACACTGCAATTCCCCATTCTTTTTACTGATCACACAATGATGTCATGTATCACCAAGCAATCACATGAACAACAACAGGTTCTGTTATTATAAAAATTAGTGACATAGAAAAATTTACAGAGCCCAGGAAAAATTTCTAAAAATGCCAGCAATTGCATCATTGACCTCTACTAGTACAAGCAATCTGTACCAAAAACTGAAAGTCCACATCTTTAGAACTGATCACAGAATGACATCATGTATCATGATGCCAATGATAACACAACCGACCATTAGTTCTGTTACTATAAAAAATTGTTGTAGTTTGTTCACTATCAAGAAGATTGGGTGCCACATCAAGTCCACATAGTGTTACTGTGAGCAATCCGTTGTAGTTTGCTCAATATCAAGAAGTTTGAATGTCGAAAACAGCAAGTTCACCTCTTTTGCACTGACACCAGAGATCACACAATCGACCACGGGCACCATTACTATAAAATTTTGTTGTAGTTTTTCACTATGGAGAAGATTGGATGCCACATCAAGTCCACCTCTTTTATACCGATCACAGAATGACGTGATGGATCACAACTCTGGTTATCACGTGACAGGAAATGAGTGTCATAAAAATTAGTTTCTAAGAAGATTGTATGAGGTCCAAGAAAAGTTTTGAAAGAAAAATGTAATTGTAACATCACCCAGTACTACTGCAAGCAATTCATTGTCGTTTGTTCACTAGCTAGGAGGTTGGATACCGAAGAAGTCCCCATCTTTAATACCAATCACAGAAGTGACGTGAGTGGAGTATCTCAGCAATCACGTGACCGGTAACGGGTATCATAACTAGACAAAGAGGATTCTAAAAGATATTTATAAAGCCCAGGAAAAAGTTCTAAAAAAAATCAATAATAACATTAACGTGTGCTACTGCGAGCAATTTGCTGTAGTTTGTTCACTATCTAAGAGGTTGGATACCAAAGGCGTCCCCATCCTTTATATCAATCATAGAAATAACATGATGTATCTCAAATCCAGCAATCACATAACCAGTCTACCATAACTAGACAAAAAGATTCCAAAAAATATTTATAAAGCCCAGGAAAAAGTCCTAAAAAACATCAATATAGTAACATTAACACGTGTTACTGCAAGCAATTTGTTGTAGTTTGCTCAATATGAAGAAGTTTGGACATCGAAAACTGCAAGTTCATATCTTTTGTACTGACACCAGAGATCACACAATCGACCACGGGCACCATTACTATAAAATCTTGTTGTAGTTTGTTCACTATCCAAATGATTGGACACCGAAGACTGCAAATCCTCATCTTTTGTACTGATCATAGAATGACATGATGGACCTCAACTCTAGCTATCACGTGACATGTACCATAAGTTTAAAAATTATTTTCTAAGAAAAATGTATGAGTCCAGAGAAAATGGCTAAAAGACAGCAACTGAAACATCAACCAGCCCTACTGCAAGCAATTATTTGTAGTTTGTTCACTATCTAGGAGGTCAGACGCTAAAAAAAGGACTACATCTTCTATACTGATGACAAAATGACGTGATGGATCTCAAATCCAGTTATCATGTGATTCACAGCGAGTACTGCAATTGTAAAAGCCCAAGAAACATTTCTAAAAAGCAGCAATTGTAACATCAACCAGTACTACTGCGAGCAATTCATTGTCATTTGTTCACTAGCTAGGAGGTTGGATACTGAGGAAGTCCTCATCTTTTAAACCAATCACAGAAGTGGCGTGATGTACCTCAAGTCCAGCAATCACGTGACTGGTAATGGGTACCATAACGAGACAATTAAGTTTCTTAGAAATATTTATAGAGCTCAGAAAAAAAAATTCTAAAAGCATCAATTGTAACATCAACCACTACTACTGCGAGCAATTTGCTGTAGTTTATTCACTATCTAGGAGATCGGATACCAAAGAAGTCCCCATCTTTTATACCAATCATAGAAGTAATGTGATGTGTCTCAGCAATCACATCAATGACAAAAACAATTCTAAAAAATATTTATAAAGCCCAGGAAAAACTTCTAAAGAACATCAATAGTAACATTAGCAGATGCCACTACAAGCAATTTGTTGCAGTTTGTTCAATATCAAGAAGCTTGGACACCAAAAACATGCAAGTCCACATCTTTTGTACCAATCATAGAATGACGTGATGGACCCCAACTCTAGCTATCACATGACCTGCAACGTGTAACATAACTATAACAATTTACTAAGAAAAATGTACAAGTCCAGAAAAAATGGCTAAAATACCAACAACTGAAACATCAACCACTACTTCTACAAGCAATTTGCTGTAGTTTGTTCACTATCTAGGAGATCAGATACCAAAGAAGTTGCCATCTTTTATACCAATCATAGAAGTAACGTGATGTGTCTCAGCAATCAAATTAGTAACGGGAACCATGACTAGACAAAAAAGATTCTGAAAAATGTAGATAGTGAACGAGCTAGCAAGATGAATGCATACCGAAGGCTGCAAATCCTCATCTTTTGTACCAATCATAGAATGATGTGATGGACCTCAACTTCAGCTATCAAGTGACTGGCAATGTGTACCATCACTATAAGAACCTAGGGGGCTCTACCTCCTGCTTGCTTTGCTCACCCACCCCCAGGTTTGGTTAACCAGATATACAATTTTAAGAGATTGTTATTTTCATGAGAATTGTTACATATGCATTATTTTCACTTTGACTTTAAAACTTTAGTAAAAACAATATTTGGAATTAACTTTTCTTCAAGATCGCATTGAATTTTGATTCCGTGTTTGGACTTACATCGTGACAATGCAACGTATAACTGCCTGTGAGTGAATATCGTTTCTTTTCCTCTAATAAATGAAATGACTTTTTTCGAATGTTTGTCCAAGCTCTTTCTTCTTCACTTTGTCGTTGACGTGTCACCTAGAATGTATAAAATTATTGTCCTGATACAATTTATAAGAGCTGAGAGTGCAGGAAGTGTGTCTGCCAAAAGCATCCGCACAACTGAGGTTAGGTGACCGTGGTCTTGTTTGAAAATAGTTGTAAGTAGGGCGTGACTTGAAAGAATCTCATGTTAAAAGTCTCCGTCTCCCAGGACTTCATACCACGCCAACGTTTTTGGAATCTTTTAATTCTCACTGGCAACACGAATTAGACGATCTACAAGTCTCCGACTTAAAGTTTAAATCTGAACAATATATTCGATCTCTTTTTGCTGTTCCGTTATCTCACTGAGTAATAATTTCCGTTTGTTTGCGCTAATGTGATATTTCCTATCCTTTTTTTGAGACTTTAGAATTTTCGTACTTCCATTATCTCTAACCTGCTCTGCATGTGTACCGCGCCAACATTTTTGAATTCTTTACAACGTTCTACTTTGTTACCTACACTTTGTCCTTTATTTCCGGCCCCAGGCATGGACTCATCTCACGGGACTAGTGTCTCTCCAAGAAAATCACGTCTCGTCTCCTTCCAAGATTGTTTTTTATAAGAGAGAGATGTATGAGTCCAGAAAAAAATGGATAAAATAACAGCCAGTAAAACATCAAACAGCCAAACTCCAAGCAATTTGCTGTAGTTTGTTCACTATCTAGGAACTCAGATGCCAAAAAAAAACTGCATCTTCTATACTGTTGACAGAATGATGTGATGGATCTCAACTTCAGTTATCACGTAATTGTCAACGGGTTTGAAGCCCAAGAAAGTCTGTAAAAGTATATCAATTATAACAACAACCAGTACTACTGCGAGCAATTCATGGTAGTTTGTTCACTTGCTAGGAGTTTGGATACCGAAGAAGTCCTCATCTTTTATACCAATCACAGGAGTGACGTGAGTGGAGAATCTCAACTCTAGTAATCACGTGACCGGTAACGGGTACCATAACTAGATCAAAAATGACTCTAAGAATTATTTATAAGGCCTAGAGAAAAGTTCTAAAAAAAAAAACATCAATTATAATATTAACCGGTGCTACAGCGAGCAATTTGTTCTGGTTTGTTCAATATCAGGAAGCTTGGATACCAAAAACTGCATGTCAACATCTTTTGTATTGATGACAGAATGACGTGGTGGAACTCAACTGCAGCTATCACGTGATCGGCAACGTGTACCATCACTATGAAACTTAGTTTCTAAGAAAAATGTATGAGTTCAGAATAAGCTAAAAAACCAAAGAAGTCTCCATCTTCCATACTGATCACAGAAAGACGCAATGGATCTCAACTCCAGATATCACGTGACAGGAAATGGGTACCAAAACTAATAAAGAAAAGATTCTAAGAATTATTTATAAAACCCAGGGAAAAGTTCTAAAAAAAATCAACTGTAATATTAACCGGTGCTACTGTGAGCAATTTATTTGTGGTTTGTTTAATATCAGGAAGTTTGGATACTGAAAATTGCAAGTCAACATCTTTTGTACTGATGACAGAATGACGTGGTGGATCTCAACTACTTGTATCACGTGACAGGCAACATGTACCATCACTATGAAACTTAGTTTCTAAGAAAAATGTATGAGTTCAGAAAAAGATGGCTAAAAAACCAAAGAAGTCTCCATCTTCCATACAGATCACAGAATGATGCAATGGATCTCAGCTCCAGATATCACGTGACAGGAAATGGGTACCATAACTAGAATAGAAAAGTTTCTAAGAACTATTTATAAATCTCAGGGAAAAGTTTAAAAAAAATAAACATCAATTGTAACATTAACCGGTGCTACAGTGAGCAATTTCTTGTTATTTGTTCAATATCAGGAATCTTGGATACTGAAAACTGCATGTCAACATCTTCTGTACTGATGACAGAATGACGTGGTGGATCTCAACTGCAGGTATCACATGACAGGCAACATGTACCATCACTATGAAACTTAGTTTCTAAGAAAAATTATTGAGTTCAGAACAAGATGGCTAAAAAACTGAAGAAGTCTCCATTTTCCATACAGATCACAGAATGACGCAATGGATCTCAACTCCAGTTATCACGTGACAGGAAACGGTACCATAACTAGAAAAGAAAAGATTCAAAGAATTATTTATAATACCCAGGGAAAAGTTCCAAAAAAAAACCCATCAATTGTAACATTAACCAGTGCTACAGCGAGCAATTTGTTGTTATTTGTTCAATATCCGGAAGCTTGGATACAAAAAATTGCCAGACCACAGCTTTTGTACTGTTGGCAGAATAACATGATGGACCTCAACTCCAGATATCGAGTGACCTCCAACGTGTACCATAACTATAAAAATGATTTTCTAAGTTAAATGAATGAGTCCAGAAAAAAATGTCTAAAAACCGAAGAAGTGTCCATCTTCTATACTGATCACAGAATGACATGATGGACCTCAACTCCAGATATCACCTGACCTCCAACGTGTACCATAACTATAAAAATGATTTTCTAAGTTAAATGAATGAGTCCAGAAAAAAATGTCTAAAAACCGAAGAAGTGTCCATCTTCTATACTGATCACAGAATGACATGATGGACCTCAACTCCAGATATCACGTGACCGGCAATGGGCACCATTACTATAATAATTAGATTTTGGGTTGTTGATCTACTGACAGGAGAAATAAGTGGCGATAAAGATGGCATAAAATATTTCACAACACAAAAATTAAGCAATGATTCAATAAACCATGTGACTGAAGGTAGGGAAGCAGAGTGAAGTAGCAAGAATTATTGGGCTACCAACCCGGTAGGTTGTAAGTAATTGTAAGTAATTGTTGTAGGTAAATGAGTTGTAACAAAAAACCAAAAGGTACACAATGGCACAAAGGAAAGGATTTTGATCGTGAATTCAGTCCAAACAGAGTTCTTGGTTTCCAGCTGTCAGATCTCACCTCTGGTATTTGGAACCGATTCCTGGCCATGAATAAGATGCCACCTTCCCTGTTTTTTTTATTGGTCTAATTAGAAGGGGATGGGTCTGCTCTGGGTGCCTTCACTGGGCGTCTTCTCCCCAAATTTTACCAGAATGTCACGTAAACCTTTAAAAGAAAGCAGGTGCGGTCTGAGCTCTCGCTGCCCGGACACAGCATCGGGACGATTACCTAGCGAGATAAGCAAATCCGGACCGATTCTGCACTCACAAAACCGGAGCTGAACACGCAGGAGCCCATCTGGCAGGCGCGTTTCGTCAAGCTCTCCTCCCTATAATTAACTTACAAAAGTGTGTTTCAGATCAGCACTTTCCTTAAAGAACAGCTGTCAAAAACCTCTGAAGGGATTAGGCAGGATGTGTTTCGCAAACCTGTCCCCCAAAACGGAAACAACAACTGTCGCCGGTGTTTTTAATGAACTCTTCTTATTTTAATAAAATGTTATCTTAATGTTACACTTTTTTTTTTTATTCCACTGCTCTGCGGCAGATTTAATTATTGGCCCATTGGCTCGTTTAAAAAAAGCACTGGGTTTCATTAAAATATGTTTTATCCTAATTAAAAATTCAAGAGCGTCTCAGCATTCCGAGCACGACGAATGGAATAAATATTTCAGCTTTTTTACGTCTCCCCCTCTTCCTCTTCCCTTCACGTCTCCCAGTATCCATACTGCGTGCCTTATTAGAGGAGCTTTGCATCTAATTAAAAGTTTGCTAATTTTAAACTGCCAGGGAAATTCATTCCGAGGAATGTTGTCATAATCGGATAACGTATCCCGGTTATGGCTTTAAGAGGCGGAATTGGAGTACCCCGTTAATAACTTGCAGGATGCGCTATGAGCCTTGGATTCTGAGGCTTCTGGATTTTATTATTGCACTTGTACATTATTTATTATGCCACTTAGGCAGCCAATAGAATCACTCGTTTTCCGAACTGAAAGTGGAATTGTTGCCGAGCAGCCAGCGTGTGGCCCACTTTGTCAAATGAGAGCACTTTTATTAAGAGAGCCTCTTTATTGAACCTCCCTGCAGTGATGTTTAAGAGACTGAGCACGGTGGGCTCGCACTCACAAGGTCGGGAGAGCTGGTTTAGCATTTATTGAAACTCAATGAACCAAAGCAATAATCATAAGGGTGGGCATAATGGAGAGTCGTGCCACAGTACTTGGACCCCGGCTCAGATCCAGGCTGGAATGCCTTTGCAGGTGAGCTGGAGTGCACCTGGGCTCACGTATTGAATTCTAATGAAGCTCTTTAACATTTTCTGAAGTTTTACAACGCTTGCCCTGTGCCCTCTCAGGCAGGCTGATGCCCATTAAGGTTCGGTATCAACCTGGGTACGTCTCATCTCTTCTTCTCAGCCTCTTTTCCTGGTGACGGTTAGTCAGTAAAAAAGTTAAATGTAAGTGATGGGGTAACTTAGAGAGCAGCATGGTGGTGTAGTGGTAGCGTAACAAGAACATGAGGGTTCAATCCCATGAGCACCCTGCATGGACTTTATATGTCGCCACCATGTCCTTGTGGGGTTTGTCCGTGTCTTCTGGTTCCTTCATACAGTCTAAATATATGCAAGTTAGGTGGACTGACATTGCTAAGTTGGCCTCTGATAGGTGTGAGTGGGGCAGCAGGAGCCTACCCCCGTGTGCACTAGACATAAGGCAGGGCGTCAGTCCATCACACATGCATCTGGGGACAATTTAGCAACACCAACTCACCCTTCCTGCATGTCTTCGGACTATAGAAGGAAACTGGAGCTCCCGGAGGAATCCCACATGAACTTGGGGAGGACATGCAAACTCTATGCAGGTTGCCCCCAGGACATGAACCGCCGTTTCTTCATTGTTTGGCAGCAGCGCTACTATTGCACCTCTGTGCCATCCATGACTTTATTAAAACCTATAAATTGACCCTGCATTAACTGTACAGTGACTGGTGAATCTAAGTTGTCCCAGTATGATAGATTAAAGTGATTGGTGACTTTAGATTGTCCCAGTAAGAAAGACTAAATTGACTGGTGACTCTAAATTGCCCCAGTAAGACAGGTTACATTTCCTATATGTCATGTTACATGTGGGGCGGCACAGTGGCGCAGTGGTAGCGCTGTTGCCTCGCAGTTAGGAGACCCGGGTTCACTTCCTGGGTCCTCCCTGTGTGGAGTTTGTATGTTCTCCCCATGTCTGTGTGGGTTTCCTCCCAGAGTCCAAACACATGCAGGTTAGGTGGATTGGCAATTCTAAATTGGCCCTAGTGTGTGTGTGTGCGCCCTGCGGTGGGCTGGCACCCTGCCCGGGGTTTGTTCCCTGTGTTGGCTGGGATTGGCTCCAGCAGACCCCTGTGACCCTGTAATTAGGATATAGCGGGTTGGATTATGGTTGGATGGATGGGGTCCTAGGATGGCCTATTTCTCACTTTCAGGCTTTTTATTACAGTCCAAAGACATGCAGGTTAGGAGCATCGGTGATTCTAAATTGTCCCTAGTGTGTGCTTGGTGTGTGGGTATGTGTGTGCACGCCCTGCGGTGGGCTGGTGCCCTGTCCGGGGGCTGTTTCCTGTGTTGCTTGGATTGGCTCCAGCAGACCCCCTGTAGTTAAGATATAACGGGTTGGATATTGGATGGATGGATAGAGTCCACTATTTATCATATTTACATAGATTTATACTTCAGCATCTTGGTACTACATGGTCCAACAGTCATTGTTTTAAACATTTTTATTCTCATGAATCAATTTAGATTTTTTTTTTTTTGTGTCTTTGAGTTCTTAGTGAATTGCTGCCGATCATCATCTCCGCTCTGTTATAGTGGAGCAACGGTTGTCATGAATGAATTGACTCTTCACCACAAAAACAAGAGTTGGGGAATGACCCCATATATTGTCCGGTGGACAAAGCAAAAGAAAATATATGAAAAAACGATCAAAATACTTTAAGAAAGTAATTGACAAATGGCAACAGAAAAATGGCATTTGTATACAGAACAAAATGGCTGAAGGAAATGATGTGGCAGGAGATGACGTCATAACAAATGGACGAAAGTGATGTCATCATCTGGAGACCGGAAGTGTTGTTATGGTGGTGGCGGAAGTGACGTCATCAGTGGTGGTGGGGGGTCGGGGTACCAGAAGTGATGTTTTGTGGAAGTGACGTTGTGCGGCCATTTTGGGAATCCGGAAGTGGAGGTGGTAAGTAAAATGGATTATTTGTCTTCTTTTGGTCTGATGAAACAGAGAGAGAGGTGTTAGTACCATGAATCAACTCTTTGTCTCGCGATGTTTCACTCACCTCAGGGCTTATTGACTGCCTCCTAAGCGCATGTGTGTGACACGGTGTTTACTTAAGCTGGATATGGCAATTTGCAAACCATACGTGAGCTTTCCCATTTAGTACAATTGTGACTCACGGGTATCCGTGACCCAAATTCAGACTAACACGTGACCCATTACTTTCAGAACTTATGATCTAGAGTGATAGAAATGATAAAAGGGCACCAAATAATAATAATAATAATTCTGGTAACACTTTAGTTTAGTTACTGCACTAAACTGGACTCATTTACTCTGTGGCCAGCAGAGGGCGCTTCTGTCGCCCAAACCCGACACAGACAGATGCAGCACACAAGCTGAGCACACAGGTTTTATATTTTATTTTAGCTCATGGAAAAGCCTTCCTCCATTTCCCACCCGTATAGCACAGTGAAAGCCCAAGCACACAGCACAAAACAGTTCTCTTCCTCTCTATCTGCTTTGTCTCCTTTTCCTCCCAACTTTGTCTCCCAGAGTAGTGGTGGCTGCCTCCTTTTATAGGGCACCCGGAAGTGTTCCAGGTGTCTGGTGATCTTCTTCCAGCAGCACTTCTGGGTGTGGTGGAAGTGCTGCTCCCTAGGGCTTAGCCATTCCTGTAAGACCCCCTGGTGGCACCCAAGGAACCTAGCAGGGCTACTCCAAACTTCAACTCCCAAGGAACCCTGTGGGAGTCCGAGACACCGCTGCAATCCAACATGGCTGCCATCTAGCATTCCAGAGGAAGGAATGCCCTGAATATTCTCTCCCCCTAGTCCTTCCACTATATAGCCATCTTGTACACCACAGTTTTTATGTAACAAGAACTTAACAAAGACTTCTTTTGGACTTCATAACACTTATGAAACCTCAGTAGATGGGGTATCCATCTCAGTGCTGTGTGGCGTATTAACATGCTGGTAAAGTGACTTGTGAATATGAAGGACTAGTTGTACCCCGTGGCTTCGCCCACATAGTAATGAAATAGGACAAACTTTAAAAATCAATAGACATTCGCGTTCAGCTCTGACGGGAAAACGTTCCCCACATGGGAAGAAAAGCACAAGGCCATGATATCTCTGGTAATCAGTAGCTACCCTCTAAAACACACATAGCTCTGTTCTCGCTGTCTCTCAAAAACATTAAAACATTACTCCTTAACAATCTGTAGATGATAATGTCTGTTGAACAAACAGGTACCGCTAGCTAAGTGGAGGCAAGGTGCACTCCAACACGTGGCGAGACGTAGACGAACTCTGGTGAGTGAATGAAGAAGGCCCTGCCCCCTGGTCTTGGCCCACAGCCACTCTGTTGGATTTGCATAAATACACCGGTACCGCAAGTGAAACTATGGTACTTAGTCGCAAAATCAAACAGAAAGTTCAAGCAAATTATAGAAAACAACCAGATCTAAATCCGTTAAATAATTCTCTCGTGAAAAGTGGACAAACATACAGACAGAAAGCACTTGGACCACGAAATTTTTAAAAACGTTTCTTAGCGAGCACCTATGGACCAAGGGTAACCTACATTCCAAGTCCTCATGGTTCGGGAGATTTCGTGATGAGTGAGTCAGTGGTATTTGGCTTTCATATATATATATATATAGATTCACGCGTCTTGTACTCATTATGTAATTTCAAGAGAAATGCATCTCAGTGAAGCCAACTCAGACCAATCCAAATTGACATTTTGTTGGTAGGTCACACTGTAGAGATGAATAACCACTTTGCTGAAGCTTCACAAGTGTTATGAAGTCCCAAAGAAGTGTTTGTTAAGGTCTCGTTACATAATACTAAATGAGCTCGATTAACTGAGTCAAACATTTTATGAAAATCGACGAAGCCTGCAAAGAAACTCTACCGATATTCACATTTGTGCTTCATGAGAACCTTCAGAGACAGGATGTGGTTGATGGTAGACTGCTCCGGTCGCTGGTAGGTGAGCAAGTGATCATGGATCCTATTGAGGACAACCCGGCACCAAGAGCAATGTTATCCCCTTGCAGTTACCACAATCCAGGTGATCGCTCTTCCCTTTCCAGATGGGGACGGCAAGTCTTGTTCTTCAATTTAGTTGGGATGACCGGACATTTACATTTATATAGCACCTTTCTCACCACACAAAGCGTTTTACATAAACTTCAGTTTCCACCAATGTGCAGCATCCACCTGAATGATGCGGCAGCAACCATTTTTGTGTCAGTACGCTCACCACACCCGAGCTGTTAGGTGGTGTGGTGTGTGGTCCGGACACAGACAGGCGGACAGCGATGGTTCACCCAACACACGTTTATTATACATAATTTAACAATAAAGTGCCACACAACCCCAAAACTCCCCCAAAGTCCAGGCCTCACAATGCCTCTCTCTCTCTTCAGGCTGCCTCCTTTCTTCTCCTCCTGAGCTCCATCCTTCTCCGCTCCCAACTGAAGCCAACAAATGGAGGGAAGCGGCCCCTTTAAAACCCACCCGGATATACTCCAGGTGCCTCCCGATTGGATTCCACCGACATTCCCCAGTGTGGCGGAAGTACCGGATGCACACCCGTAAGCACTCTGGGTGTCCCCGGTCATCTTCAGCTAACATCACATTATAATATGACCTTGAGAGATGCTCTGGACGCAGTGGCTCCCCTTAAAACAAAAGTGTTCAAAGCACATAGAAACTCTCCCTGGTTTAATGAAAACACTTGAGCTCTTAAATTAGAGTGTCGATAACTGGAGCGCAGATGGAGAACAACAAAGCTACATGTCTTTCAAATTGCATGGACAGAGAGTGTTAATAAATATAAAAAAGCCCTCTTTAAAGCTCAGTCAGAATATTATTCTACATTAATAGATAGCAATAATAAAAATCCTCGGGTACTGTTTAGAACAGTGGCTAAATTAACAAATGGAAATTCAGATCAACAGTGCAAAATACCAACAGACATTAGCAGTACAGACTTTATGAACTTCTTCAATGAGAAAATTAAAAATATAAGATCCCAGATCTCTGCATCACAGTACAAACCACATACTAGCTTAGCAGACCCTGTCTCACATTGCACTCAGCACTTTAGTAATTTTAATCCTGTAACTGAGCAGGAAGTATTAAGTTTAATTTCTAAAATGAAGCCCACTACTTATTCCCTAGATCCAGTGCCAACAAAACTAGTAAAACGTGCAATGGATGTTCTTGCAGCGCCTATCCTAAACATTATCAATAGTTCATTATTGCATGGCACAGTACCTGATGCACTAAAAGTGTCAGTCATTAAACCATTACTTAAAAATGTCAGACCTTGACCCACATATACTAAATAATTATAGGCCTATTTCAAATTTATTGTTTCTCTCTAAAATACTAGAAAAAGTAGTCGCCAGTCAGCTTCAGACACACCTTATGCATTACAATTTATTTGAGAAATTCCAGTCTGGTTTTCGCACTGGTCATAGTACAGAAACGGCACTAACGCGGGTTGTAAACGACATTCTGATATCCTCTGATGAAGGAAACTCCACTGTAGTTATGTTGTTGGACTTAAGTGCAGCATTTGACACCATCGACCATTCGATTTTACTGCACAGGCTAGAAAATGATGTTGGGCTTACAGGCACTGTGCTCGCTTGGTTTAGTTCTTACTTATCAAATCGATTCCAATATGTACAGAAATGTGCTGACAGGACTCCATCATTATACACAGAAGTTCAATATGGTGTCCCGCAGGGCTCAGTACTGGGACCTTTACTGTTTTCACTGTACATGCTTCCACTGGGATCTCTCATTAGGAAACATAATGTTAATTTTCACTCGTATGCAGATGACACCCAGTTATACCTTTCATTTAAACCAAACGAAGTTTCTCCAATGTTGTCTTTAATTAGTTGTGTGAGCGAATTAAAGGAGTGGATGAATGAGAACTACTTGTCTTTAAATACAGATAAAACAGAGATGTTAATTGTTGGAGGGAATGATGCTGATCACAACAATATTTTGTCACCATTTAACTCAGTTGGAATCCCAGTCAATTTTACTGAATCAGCCCGCAATCTAGGAGTTATCTTTGACTCTAGCATGTCATTTAAAGCGCATATTACAAAGTTGTCCAAAACATGTTTCTTCCATCTTAAAAATGTTAGGAAATTAAGGCGCTTTTTAAATAAACAGGATTCTGAGAAACTAATTCATGCATTTATCTCTAGTAGGATTGACTACTGCAATGCGGTGTTCACTGGATGTTCAAACTGTTCTTTATACAGCCTCCAGTTAATCCAAAATGCGGCTGCAAGAATTATTACAAGAACAAGAAAATACGAACACATAACTCCAGTTCTTAAATTCTTACACTGGCTCCCGGTTAAGTTTAGGGCAGATTTCAAAATCCTTCTTTTAATATATAAAGCATTAAATGGTCGAGGTCCGGCTTACTTGTCTGAACTTATCATGACTTACAAACCTGAGCGCACATTAAGATCTCAAGATGCTGGTCTGCTTATGGTTCCAAGGATTAATAAAATAACAGTGGGAGGTCGAGCTTTTAGTTATAGGGCCCCTAAACTGTGGAATGGTCTGCCTGCTACTATAAGAGATGCCCCTTCGGTCTCAGCTTTTAAATCCCGGCTGAAGACTCACTACTTCAGTTTAGCACACCCCGACTAGAGCTGCTGATTAACTGTACAGACTGCATCTCTGTTGTTAGTCATTAGCACTTAAATATAAGTAACATGACAGTTATAATTGTATACTAACCCTCACTTATTCTGTTTTTCTTCTCGGTACTCAAATGTGGCACTTGGTGCCACGGCCCACCTGCCAAGTTGTTTTGCCTGCCTAAGGAAAAGTCATCCCAGATGGAGGATCGCAGGAATCTACACAAATCCAAATCTTATTATGGGATATATCATCTACTGTTAAATTCTGCTCTGTACTTCTAAAATTTATATTTTTTATTTCTTACTATATTGAGGATTTGTTCTATTCTGTGTATTGTATTCTATTGACCCCCTTCTTTTGACATCCACTGCACGCCCAACCTACCTGGAAAGGGGTCTCTCTTTGAACTGCCTTTCCCAAGGTTTCTTCCATTTTTTCCCTACAAGGTTTTTTTGGGAGTTTTTCCTTGTCTTCTTAGAGACTCAAGGCTGGGGGGCTGTCAAGAGGCAGGGCCTGTTAAAGCCCATTGCGGCACTTCCTGTGTGATTTTGGGCTATACAAAAATAAACTGTATTGTATTGTATCTTCCCCACAACACTTCTAGGTGTAGAGGAAGTGCTGAAGACCAGGGCTCTCCAGGCATCAGGGCACCCTCTGGCGGTGACCACGGGCCCCTATAGGGTTACGCTTCTAAGCTCTGTTCCCGTGGTCCCCAAAACCACCAGGGTGGTCACCCCCTCGTGGTCTGGAGGAGGTGTAAGTACTCCTCCGGTCCTTCCGGGCATCCCGGTTGGGGGTGGCCACAGTGGTTAAGGAGTGAGGGAGACAGCCAATTAGAGACCAAGCGTGGGCAAGACTGCTGCTTTCTTGCCAACAGGGTTTATCAAGCCTGTGAGGTCGCTCCTCAATCATTACAAGTAAGACATTGTTTATTTGGTGACTTATAACCAAGAGAGTTACACCTTTTATGTTTGTTAGTGCTGGTGATAGTGAATCCCTATGTAGAGAATCCAATGAGGACTCGAGTGACCCCACTTGAGACTTTGTTTGTCTAGGATTGCTATATATATGTGTGTGTGTAAGTCTTCAAGATTAGGAACAGATAAACCTAGTAAAAGTACCTGGGAAGTCACACAATTTTCACGATAATATAACTTATGGGGGTGAATGGACAATGCCGAGCCAGTGATTTAATTATGTAGCTGGTATCTCTACAAGGGAATAACCTAACCACCTTGAGTACCACCACTTATCTTTCCTCTTCATCCTTTGTGTGTATGAAATACCTTTCTTTAATCAGCGAGTGTGTATCCTGCAAATGCAGTGGTTACCATAGCTACCTCAGCGCACCAGGAATCCTGTGACTGTCTATGGGGTCTGTCTGTGGGGGCTTTTCTCTACAGATGCCGTGTATTTGAGGTTCAGCGGTGGTGTGAAATGTGACCAGTATTTAAGAGAGCTAAATTATGAATGAAAGGTCTAATGCCCCATCCAGGGTTGGTTCCTGCCTTGTGCATGAAGCTGACAGGACAGCTTCCAGCCCCAACCTGAACCGGATCAAGCAGGTTTCATAATGGATGTATTTTCAATTTTGAGATTTTTGTGTCTGGGACCCTTTAATCTAATATTGCGCATTCACTGTTAGAAATCTGCTGTGATACATGTGACCAGATGGGGGCAAATACTTTTTCACAGCCCTGGATAAGGAAGGTTCACAAAATGGATGGAAAGACAGGGAGACAGAGAGAGAGATGGAGTATCTTAATCAAATAAATTCATGCCATCACTCACTGGGGCACGGATTATTACTTTTCAAGCAACTTGCCGCTGACAGAAATGGAGCTGTGCCTCCTCGTGGAAACGCATTTAAAAGCCATCTTGAATTCTGTAACCGAATCACACTAATGTGATAAAAGCAGCAACAGGGCATGCATTAAATAATAAAGTGCATGATGGTCTGTCCGTACCTCATATCCACATGGCGCATTTGTAGAAAAAGATTGTCCCTGCAGGCGTACTGAGTAACACTAATGGGTGGCCTAAAAAGGAGAGCAGCTGGATTCAAGATGTTAACACAGAGAGTTAGAACTTCAATATTTGACTTTTTGGCTTTTCTGGAATAGCAAACTATAAAAATATATAAAAAAAAATGTTTTTTTTTTTACAATGGCCTGACATTCCATCCCAAGGTGTGGATCTTGTCTTTCGTTGGACACTTTAGCAGATTCATGAAACAGGTCGATGATCTGACTCTTTAAAATCAGTCTTTATTAAGAAACTAGACATTAAGCCCGTTACAATAACAGGCGCTAGAACAGTAGTCCATAAACATTAGTAGGAACAGTCTATATTAAATGGCAAGGGACCTTTTACCTCATTACATTTTTCCCGTAAAATGCCTGTAATTTTCTCTGACAGTAATACTGGCTTTTCTGTCTGTAATATGCGTTTAAATTTTCTGTCACAACGGTGGGCAATCAGCAGATTCTCCCCAGCAACTGATGTAATGTGCGCGAAAATAAATCTAGTTTTAAAAGTCATCGTATTGTAATATCATGAAAATTCGTATATTTAGGAAAACCCCTTCAATGACTGACACTTTATCGGGTCAAGCTTCTTAATTGCAACTCTGACATCCTCAGAGTGAACACTTGCACAACAATGGGGAAGCTGGTCTCCGCGTCTTAGTACCCGATTGAATTTTTCGTGTTTTCTGTCTTACCTCATTTACCGAAATCTGATTGGATCTGCCGCGCGATATTTTATAGGTCCCGCCCTCTGTATTGTGTGACGCGTCAGGCGGCCTTTGAAGCGTCGCACCGTACCCCGCGCATGCGCATTTCACCAGAAGACACACACACACTGCACGCACACAGGGGTTTTATTAAAGAGGATAATATGGCGTGACATTTTGCAGTCAAAATTCATCTCATTGAACTTGACTTGATTGATGCACAACTGGTGACTCTTGGCCTACACCTGCATCAATGGAATCTGACAACAATTTTATTTGAAAGGTTTTGTTTCCGGAAAAAAAATTTTGCGATTATGAAAGAGTGCTTCAAGCAGAACACAAATATAATTTCAGATTCACCGTCATATAGGAATTTAAAGGAACGGGAAATGAACTTCTATTGAATGTAGTGTGTTTAACCGCTTAATGATGCCGACACATTGCATTATTGCAGTTCAGTTGAGCTCCAAATGTTTTGAAGCTGATTTTCGTTTGTACTCCATGTCTCTGTGTGGCGGAGTGGTGGTTCTGAGATTAGGGATCTGTGCCAGCAATTGGAAGGTTGCTGGTTTGAATCCCATGAACGCCTGAGCAAGGCCCTTAACCTGAAATTTCTCTGTCCTGGGTGTTACGTTAATCTGCGTCCAGCCCTGCAAGCAGGTCCTCCTACTTGCAGGGAAAACTTGGGGGTTGGTGGCAGGATTGGCACTCCAACCACCGTAAAAAAAAGTCACACTGTTCCAGTGTGGTGCTGAGGTATCACCCATTGCACACCTGCACTCTGATCTCAATCTGGGTGGTTTGCTGTAATCAGAGTATGCTCCCAACCTTCATGTCTGATGCTTCTCATTTCAGTATTCAACGATAGTCGGCAGCACTGATGGATTCCATTCCACTTGCTCTAAAACCAGTGTAAGAAAGACACAAACCAAGGAAAAGGTTTGGGTTATCCACTTCGTATACTTGGAAAAAAAGAGCATTAAGCAAGAGCAAAATCCAAGTAGTCTGATCAGACTGAGTCCACAACTGAACTGAAAATGAAACAAAATACAGCAGATCTATAGAGGGTAGCCAGAAGTGAGGTCAGAGATGGAGCCAGAAGTTAGGTCAGGCAGGATTTCCTTCTGAAGGAAGCTGAAAAGGTGTTAATGTGCCTCGCCAACCCCTGTTCCAGTGTATAGATACATTTAATTAAGCCCGTCAACTGCCCCCCATACGCACATGTGTGAAACCTACTTTTCCATCATTTCTATGACCTGGTGAAACCCTTCTCCACAAACATCTCTGACTTCCCCAAGATTAGCTAGTGTGAATGCAGAAAATGAATCTTCAGCGACATGTTGCACTTCATGGTTTTGTACGTTTGAAACGTATTGTCCACCAGCTGGACGTGGTTTGTTGGTCAGTACTTTGCAAGAACATTCTCAGCAACATCTTTGAATTCCATCTGATTTCCTTCCGGCCCCACTAGATGATGTGTCCAATAACACTCAGCTTTCTTCAGAAAAGGCCACATGCCTGTCTCAAAATGGCCGCTGGGCTGTGCTCTTCATGTGCTCCTTTATGGCCATGGTGTGAGAGTGAGAGTGAGTGAGAGAGAGAGAGAGAAAGAGAGAGAGAGGGAGGGGTAAAGCGACCAAATTTATACATTCTCTGTCCAAAACAGAGGGGTACAGAACGGCTTCTGTTTCAAAACCAATCCCAAACAGCCATACTTCAGACCAATGGGGGCACACAATGCCATTCACACTTGCCCCCAAAACCATTTGTTGAGCTGATGGTTGCCAGCTAGGTAGTCCATGCAGGGGTGGGTTGAGAGAGTATGTCCTGCAGAGAATCTCTTCTTCTGCCAACTCTGCCATAACATTCCCAGCCTGAGTCAGTCCTAATGTCTGCTGTCCTCATCAATGAACTCCTGAAACACTAATGCCACATCTGCTTCGTCTGACTTACAAATAAAGACATACAAAATATTTATCAACTTATACTGTATACCTTTGCTGGTTTCTATCATATCCAGTCTGGGAAGGTCCAGGGAGTGTAACTCACACACGTATCTAATTATTGTCACACTCTACCCTAAGCTATCCATCCTGCACAGTTTGGACTGATCGGAAACATTTCTGCAGTATGACTGGCCAACAGTATGCGTTCAGATGATTTTATCCAATTCTTGTTCTATGAATGAAACAAACAGGTAAAGAACAAGCAGGAGATCACTAATGGACAGCCAGAAGGCAATAAAACAAAGGCATCCATTTACACTGCAGCTAAAAATGCATCCATTCTGATTTTTGGCTCGCCTCGGAGTCTTTTTTCTTTCTTTCTTTATTTATTTATTTATTTTTTTTGACTGTTAAAATTCATTTTGCAAATGATCCAAATCTGAAATGCCTGTGTACAAATATCTATCCCGAATGTGCCCCGCAAGCGAAAAATTAATAAAAACAATTTTGTCAGACAGATGCAATGTAATAGAGCACCGTTACAGCCAACAGCATATTGGCCGCCGCACTACCTCACGGTGCAGGGCATTAGGAAACTTGCCAACTCATGATGGCAAGGAAGAAACTAGCCAAATAAAAAATTGTAGCTGTTGCCTCGAGTGAAATTATCATGGCTGGATCTTTACATTGAAACCTGTGAACATGCGAGAGGAGCCAGTAATGGAGGGGACAAGATGTGTGGGTGTTGTAATAGCCAGAGTTTTACTTGTGTCTCAAGTTTCTTTTTATTCAGTTTTCTTGTGTTGTAAATTTTGGGTTATTTATAAAAAGGTGAAACTCTGTTAGAATAAAGTGTTTAGGACTGAAAAAAATAATTTGTTATAATAGGGTTTTCATATCGAGGCCTGTCGGCACATACAGTTCACAAAGCCGACTCGATGACAACGTCTGTTTTCTTTTTTTTTGTTGTTCTTTATTTCGCCTTATACAATTTCTTGTATTAGGAATTTGTTAGTTTTCACATACCCCTTGGGGTCAGAGCGCAGGGTCAGCCATTGTACAGCGCCCCTGGAAATTGAATTACATAAATAACACCCCTCAGTCTCCATAGCATAAGTTGTTATTGTTAGACTTTGAGATCTGGGAGGAGGAGGGTTGAGGGGTCCCCCTTAGTATCCAGTACACACACCTCTTTAATTGCCAAAATGGCACCCCTCAGTGTCCCTTGCCGCTTAATTTTCACCTTTTGTTCTTTTGTGAATCACCCTTCTTTTTTTAACCTGGAAACATTTTAGATAAAAAGGTCTTGATAAAAAATTTTGAGGAAATGAAGGTTACATTCGTGAATAAGAACCACTGGATGTATAAAATTTGCAGGCACAAAATTAATAGGTGCATTCTAATACAACAAAATCAAAGATTATGGTTTACAGGTCTTTATAGGGTAAAATAGTGGCAGATTTATGAAACACTTTGGAAATTTTTTAAGTAGCATAAAAAAAATGATAGTGGCTTAGCAGTCAGCGCTTTAGCTGAAGGACGAGACAACATTGAATCCTCTTCTTGATCAAAGTGCTCAGTGAAGTGCTGGGCCTTCGTTTGGATTCCAGGGCTAAAGTTACTCCGATTATTCAGTCGGATTCCAAGCTGTTTGAGTTAGGGGCATTTGGGTTCCGGGGGCAATACTGTATATATATATATATATATATATATATATATATATATATATATATATATATATATATATATATATATATATATATATATATATATATATATACATATGTATTGTGAAGGACAACCGGCAACAGACTCCGGTCGCCACCCCCAGGCCGCTAGGAGGAGCCCTCCGGACAGCATGATGGTGCCCCGAGTTCCAGCAGGGCCTCATGGACTTTGTAGTTTCTATACACAGCCCTGCTGGATACCTTGGGGACCACCGGGAGTCACTGTAGGGGGGCTAGTGGGCTCTTGTGTGCCCTATAACCCGGGAGTGCGTCAGCATCACGTGTCCGGAAGAAACGACGTGCTCCCGGGGTGAAGAAGAGGACTGTTTACCCTGACCCGGAAGGAAACGGACTTGTGGGTTTGCCAGGAACCATTTCCGGGTCAGGGGATATAAAAGAACTATGGGAAAGCCCAGACACTGAGCTGAGCTGGGAGGTAGGAGGGCAAAGTGTCTGGGCGAGGAGGATTGTAGTATTGAGAGAAGTATTTGTGATTTATATGAGTAGTGTGGTGTGGAGAGTGCTTTGTGCACATAATAGTAAAATAAAGAATATTTATATTTTCACCTGGTCATCAGAGTGGTACCTGAGGGTTCAAGAGGTGGACAAAGGGCTTATCTGTTACAGTATGTATAGTAAACAGTAGCAGGTATTGCAACACCCTAAACACAGTCTCAAAGACACAAGTCCTGGGTTCGAACAATTGATCTATGTCATTCAAAATTGCAAGCCCCGACTCCATTTTTCCTTTGCTCTCCTTCTCCCTTCCTTCTTTCCACCAGGTGAGTGTTGTTCAGCTGCTCTTCCAACACCAACTCGCCTGTAGTGAAGCGAAGCTGCTCCCTTTAGGCAGGACCCAGGAGTACCATGAAGTAGGGATCATTAATCTCTTCAGCGCCCTCTGGCAACACCTACAGAAACTAGCCAGGCTGTTCCATGGGACTACAGTTCCCAACATGCCCTGTGGGTATCTGTAGATGTATCATAACCCAGGGACACTACCACCTAGTGTTTTGAGGGAACAAAATAACCCAAATAAGTTGTCTTCCCCTGTTTTTCCATTTTTCTGGCCTTCCGGCTGGGTAAGGATCCTTGTTCAGTCCTGGCCGGGATGCCAGTTCCTGTATGCTGTCTATTATATTTATCTTCCCTTAGCTATGATGAAGTAGGTGCTTTACAATATCGATTACTATATATATATATAAAGTGTCATGCATGTGCACCAGAGGGTCA
Organism: Erpetoichthys calabaricus; assembly: GCF_900747795.2. NCBI lineage: Eukaryota > Metazoa > Chordata > Cladistia > Polypteriformes > Polypteridae > Erpetoichthys > Erpetoichthys calabaricus. Next base: position 83,610,059 of record NC_041410.2, on the reverse strand, counting down.
CATTCCAGGTTCGCCTAAAGTAAGTAGTACCATCCCGTGACGAGAGAAGGGCTGCCACTAACAGTCTTGTCTCCCTTTTCCCTCACAGCCTTGATAAACCGCCCCACCTCTTCCGGTCCACCCCGGTATAGAAGCAGAATGCTCCTGGAAGGCAGCTTCTCATTTCAATGCTGACCTTTCTTCTGTGCAGTGCTAAGCCCGAGCCTGTTACCAAGTCATTTCAGAGAGAAAAACCGTATCTTCCAAATGGCACATTGATGAGCATATTTTTCATTGATGTCTTTACATTTTTGTTCCAATTAGATGAGATTTTAGCCATTTGGCTTTGCTCTGCCTCTTCATTTTCCCCAACACGATATGTAGATATCAATCACCTTTACGTTGAACCTAAGTGGGTGAGACCCCCTGACACCACTGCTGGGCAACATCCTCCAGGCCTCAGAAGCCCTGCTTCTTGACTTTTTGGTCCATACTCCCACCAGCTACTGGACCTCCATGTACTTCCTACTTGTCTGACTTTCTATGGACCCGCAGATGTCTGTGCTGCGACTAGTTGTCAGTGTGCTAGTTCTTCTGTACCTACCATTGAGGTCACACTGGAGTTGGGCTCACGTTAAATTGAGTTCTGTTTTTGTCATATGCCCCCCAAGCTGTCAGAATGGGTGTGTGGACCTCCTGTGCTCTGATCTCCCCATATCCCCCTTAGCTCTCAGACTGTGTATGAGCTTACTTACATAGGTCTGTGCCCTGTGACAGGCTGCCATGTCATCCAGTTCCATAATTGAGTTACAGAAGTGGAAGGATGGAGAATAAAATACAGTGCAGTGTAATAACCCATCTACCCTGCATGCCATGAAACAGGTTTGTATAAATCAATGAATAATATAATACAATACATAAACATGGTAAAAAATGCAGGCAGTGACTATTCCAACCGTTTTAATTATGTGGCCTTATGCCTCTGGCTTTATTAATATTAAATTATTCAAATTAAAATAGGCTTTTGTGATAATTAGATTTCCAAATGCCATGTGCAGGGAATGCTAATCAGATGAGGAGGCTCAGTCTGGAAGGGGTCTTCTACATTCTGCATTTTGTAGTGTAGCTTTATGCAGGAGCATAGAGTGATAAGCCTGAGTGGTGTCCCCTTTTCGCTGAGATACGCAGGAGCACATGTGTCCCTAATTGTGGCGTGCTGAGGTGAAACATCTCCTGATAAAGGGTAAGCTAATGGAAGAAACAATCCCTTGGCCTTCTGGACCTATTACCTTACGCCTGTCTCACTAGAACAATAGAATATTAGAACAATGTGGATGAGAACAGGCCATTCAGCCCAACAATGATCGCCAGTCCTATCCACTTAATTCTTTTAAAGTCTTACTGTCTACCACACTACTTGGTCTCTCTCTGGTTCTCTGTGTAAAGAAAAACTTCCTAATGTTTGTGTGAAATTTCCCCTTAACAAGTTTCCAACTGTGTCCCCGTGTTCTTGATGAACTCATTTTAAAGTCACTGTCTGGATCCATTGGACGGATTCCCTTCATAATTTTAAACACTTCACTCAGGTCACCTCTCAGTCTTCTTTTGCTTAACTCTTTGAGGGCTGAATATTTTTGCAGGCAACTCACACACAAAGCAAAGGTTTCACATGTAAACCAACGTAAAACGTCTGTTGCTGTGATGCTGTCGATGCTTGTTCAGTGTCTCTGGTGGCTGTGTAGGGACAGCTCGGTGACCGGTAGGAATGTGTGGAGGGCCGGTTGCCTGGCCTGTCTCCGAGTGGCAGTGTGACAAAATCTGGTTTGTACCTCTTGTCATCGTAAGTGGCGCTCCTTCCACGTGAACATTGCTGTGGGTGCATCAGCTACACAAGCACGTTCAGCACCACGGTCAGCTGGGGACCGATCAGCTGAAACTGGTACCTCACTTTAGTTTTTAATCTCCATCTTCAGATCACTTGCATCAAAATCGGAGTCCAACAAGTCAGAGTCCGATTTGGCGATTAAATATGCAAAATGTCGTCCACGGAGTATTTTGCTTTGTGCATTCCTTTTGGTCTCTCGCCAGATGTCGATGCCATTTTAGACGTTGTTTGCTCTTCACTACTCACACATGTGCAGGTAATCGAGGTCAAATCAATGAAGTTAACTTTCCTTCTAGCAAAGAGATTTGAACAAAAACGTAACATCGAGTTTTGTCGCCGTTTATGGCTGATTACCATCCTCTACCCCTGAAAGTCGACATCCGGCCTGAAAGAGTAAAACTGAAAAGGCTCAGCTCTGTTAATCTTTCCTCATAACTCATCTCATGCAGCCCTGGAGTCAACTGAGTTGCTCTTCTCTGGACCTTCTCTATCACTGCTATGTTCTTTTTTGTACCCTAGAGACCAGAACTGCCCCCAGTACTCCAGATGAGGCCTCACCAGTGTGTTATAAAGCTTCAGCAGAACCTCCTGGGACTTGTACTCCACACATCCATCCATCCATCCATTTTCCAACCCGCTGAATCCGAACACAGGGTCACAGGGGTCTGCTACCACCGTGCCGCACTCCACACATCAAAGCGCTATATAACCTGACATTCTGTTAGCCTTCTTAATGGCTTATGATTCGAGTCCACTATGACTCATAAATCCTTCTCATAAAGTTATTCTTGATTTTCAGACTGCCAATTGTGTATTCAAACATAGCATTTTTACTTCCTATGTGTAATACTTTACATTTGCAGACATTACATTTCAAAACTCATTGATATTATATTAAAACTCATTGATATTATGTATAGAGCATTGCACCAAAAAAAAAACATGTCATATAGATGGTTTAATGATGGGCATACCACCCTGACATTGACCAAGTCAAGTCAAGTTGGGGAGCATGCACTGGTACAGTGCATTGCCACACCCACTACACGATGAAACAACTCAGGATCCCAGTTGGCAACCCCCTAGGCAAACACACGGTCCAGTCCCACCCTTGGAAAAGGACCCTCTATCTGCCGCAGCCAGGTGTTACATGGGTGACCCCTTGGCCTGGTCCAGCCACTCGGGTCCCCAACAATGAGGATCTTACGAGTAGGATCACCCTCGGGAAAAAGTGCCACATGGCCATAGTGCCGTAACTGACGCTCCCTCACAATGCAGGTCATGTGCCTCATTCGGGACTCCGTGAGCAACACAAAGTCAAAGCAACGGTACACAAGGATTTTCCAGAGAGTCACAGTACAGAAGGAGTCCAGTCTTCATCTTAGGTCACTGGATAGCATCCATGTCTCGCAACCAAATAGCAAGACAGGAAGCACCAGGATCTAAAGACTTGGACCTTCGTCCTTTTTCATAGATATCGGGAGCACCACACCCCTCTTTCCAGCGACCTCATAACCCCCCAATACTGACTTCATAGGAAGAGTCACCAGAGACATGAATGTCACTGCCAAGGTAAGTAAACCTCTCAATGAGGTCGACACTCTCTCCACAGACAGATACACTGCTGATGGCTGTGCCTAAGAGCTCATTAAAGGCCTGGCTCTTGGTTTTTATCAGAACACTCACAAGCCCAGACACTCAGACTCCTCGCTCAGTCTCACGAGAGCTCCGATCAGAGCCACCATTGACTCCATGAAGATCACAGCATCGTCAGCAAAGTCAAGATCCATGAATCTTTCTTCACTAACAGATGCCCCACAGCCACTGGACCCCACAACCCTGCCCAACACCCAGTCCATACAAGCATTGATCAGAGTAGGAGCAGAAGACACCGCTGACAAACCCCAGAATCAACCAGAAAAACACAGAGGTCCTGCCTCCACTCTGCACAGCACTCACAGTACCAGTGTACAGGCCGGCCATGATATCCAGCAACCTCGAGGGGATCCCGCAAACCCTCAGGATGTCCCACAGGGCAGCTCGATCAACTGAGTCGAACACTTTACGAAAATCGACAAAGGCTGCAAAGAAACTCTGCCAATATTCGTGTTTGCGCTCCATGAGAACTCTCAGTGCCAGGATGTGATCGATGGTAGACTTCTTAGGCATAAAACCAGACGGTTCTGGTCGCTGGTAGGTGAGCAAGTGATCACGGATCCTTACCCGGCACTGAGAGCAGTGTTATCCCCCTGTAGTTGCTACAATCCAGGTGATCTCCCTTCCCTTTCCAAATAAGGACGACAAGTCCCGTTTTCGAGTCAGTTGGGATGATGCCAGTCTCCCAAATGGAAGCAAAGATTGCTTGCAATGCCAGGAGGACAGCCTTACCACCAGCCTGGAGAAGTTCACCCCGGATACCACAGATCCCTGCAGCTTTTGCTCCCCTGAGCTGGTTCACCACCTGTGCAATTTTAGTGAGATCAGGTGGTTCACAACTAATTGACCTGTGACACCTATAATACACGAGATATAACAAAACTTAAAAATAAAACATAAAACAACAAAAGAGATTTACCGAAAATGGAGATACTGTTGGGTTCCCCATATTTCAAAACCAAAGTAAAAAATTATAACAGAATAAAAAAAGATTCATTCAGCCCAGAACAAAAGCTAACAGCGGATATGCTCAAGTCAGCATTGGCGATGTATAAATATCTTCTGTCCGTATATTAAGCCAAGTTGTCTGCCGCACCTGTGTCCTAAGCCTTCCAGCCCTGGCTCCAAAAGTGTGTTTCATCGATCAGCGTATGCACGGCTATTTTGGATTCAACTTTCTTTTTCTGACTGCCCTTAATTAGGACAGTAGTTGTAGTTTGCCATCCAGCCAACCATTTGCGGCTGTGGTTTTGCAGGAGGCTTCCATTCCCAATTTACTGATTTACTGCACTCTGTGGCAAGTCTAACAATAACAACAATGCTGAGTGAAAAACAAAAGCCAATTAATTTTACTGTTGACGAGAGAAGTATCCCTTCAGCGCCGGTAGACTGTTGTTAGGTATCTAGGCTGCACTGGCAACCAAGAGAGGCCCATATATTAAAACTGACAAAGATTTAATTATTACTTAGTTCTAATGATGTTCTGAAATGCCATCTGCTAATGAAGAGAGCAGAGTAAGACGAGTTAGGATCACTTATCTGTGGAACAGATGCTGCGGAGAGCCAACTGTGACTCCTGGAAAGATCACGTCAGATGTGTGGAGACCTTGGACTTCGCATACAAATGAACCTTTCTAGCTCTGTGGTTGCTTGATGAATGCTCAGAAGAGCTGCTCCGGCCTCCTCCTGATAATTTACACTCCTCTCTTCCTCTCACTCACTCTGGCAAGTGTGTGTGGATGAGGGTCCGCCAGACACATTCAGCTTTCAGACAGCCTATGGGAAGCATAGAGTCGAAGGAAAGTTCCCTTTGTGGGGAGAATTGATTACACCTGTCTGTGTGTGAAAATGGAAAATTACAACAAAAAAAGGTAAGAAAGGCTTTTCAGAAACAAACATGATTCAAGGACACGATTACAGCTACAATCCCCATCACCGATTCTCAGCAAGCTGCTACCCTTTCAGAGTTTGAACTGCATAAACTAATACATAAACATCAAAACTGGATGTTAAGATAAAAGATTTCAAATTAGCCACATGGAAATTAATTATCTGTTATGCAGTATGGATTCTGTGAGGGTGAAAACATCAAGACGTTTGACTTTTACTCCTTAAAATGTTCTGTCTAATGACTGAAATAAGCAAGCCACGAGACAAACTATTGAACAAGGCCTGGAGGGATGAAGAAAAAACCAAAAGTGAACTGAATCGAAATCAAAACACATGTTAATCCAGCGCATTGTCATAAATCCTTAGCCCAAAGGGTTATAAATTAATAACCCGAATGAAATCATACTTGCAAATATTTGTACGTTTATCCTCAAACTTGGACAACCTGCAAGTGCACTCCATTGCTCATTGTGCCATTGGGTCAGCCACATCATGTGCCATCATGTGCAAGAAAACAGACTGAAATCCCTCAAAATGGCGGCACCCACAAAATGGCGTTGTGGCAAAACAAAATATATCATGACTTTTATCAGTTTGAACACTGTGTACACTGTCTTTGATAGGATTTGAGAAGAGGAAGGGACACCAACAGAGTGGAAGGAGGGACATCTCATCATGATCATTAAAAAAGGTGACCTGAGTAACTATACAATACAATACAAATCAATTTATTTCTTGTATAGACCAAAATCACACAAGAAGAGCTGCAATGGGCTTTAACAGGCCCTGCCTTATGACAGCCCCCCAGCCTTGACTCTCTAACAAGACAAGGAAAAACTCCCAGGGAAAAAAATGGAAGAAAATGGAAGACAAACTCCTTTCCAGGTAGGTTGGGCGTGCAGTGGGTGTCAAAAAAAAGGGGGGACAATACATTAGAATACAGAGAACAGAACACAAGTAATCCTCAATCTATATACAGTTAGGTCCATAAATATTTGGACAGAGACAACTTTTTTCTCATTTTGGTTCTGTACATTACCTCAATGAATTTTAAATGAAACAACTCAGATGCAGTTGAAGTGCAGACTTTCAGCTTTAATTCAGTGGGGTGAACAAAACGATTGCATAAAAATGTGAGGCAACTAAACCATTTTTTGAACACAATCCCTTCATTTCAGGGGCTCAAAAGTAATTGGACAAATTAAATAACTGGAAATCAAACGTTAATTTCTAATACTTGGTTGAAAACCCTTTGCTGGCAATGACAGCCTGAAGTCTTGAACTCCTGGACATCACCAGATGTTGGGTTTCCTCCTTTTTAATGCTCTGCCAGGCCTTTACTGCAGCGGCTTTCAGTTGCTGTTTGTTTGTGGGCCTTTCTGTCTGAAGTTTAGTCTTCAACAAGTGAAATGCCTGCTCAATTGGGTTAAGATCAGGTGACTGACTTGGCCATTCACGAATTTTCCACTTCTTTGTTTTAATAAACTCCTGGTTGCTTTGGCTGTATGTTTTGGGTCATTGTCCATCTGTATCATGAATCAATTTGACGTCATTTAGCTGGATTTGAGCAGACAGTATGTCTCTGAACACCTCAGAATTCATTCGGCTGCTTCTGTCCAGTGTCACATCATCAATAAACACTAGTGTCCCAGTGCCACTGGCAGTCATGCACGCCCAAGCCATCACTCTGCCTCCACCGTGTTTTACAGATGATGTGCTATGCTTTGGATAATGAGCTGTTCCACGCCTTCTCCATACTTTTTTCTTGCCATCATTCTGGTAGAGGTTGATCTTGGTTTCATCTGTCCAAAGAAAGTTTTCCCAGAACTGTGCCGGCTTTTTTAGATGTTCTTTAGCAAAGTCCAATCTAGCCTTTCTATTCTTGAGGCTTATGAGTGGCTTGCACCTTGCAGTGCACCCTCTGTATTTACTTTCATGCAGTCTTCTCTTTATGGTAGACTTGGATATCGATATGCCTACCCCCTGGAGAGTGTTGTTCACTTGGTTGGCTGTTGTGAAGCGGTTTCTCTTCACCATGGAAATGATTCTGCGATCATCCACCATTGTTGTCTTCCGTGGACGTCCAGGTCTTTTTGCGTTGCTGAGTTCACCAGTGCTTGCTTTCTTTTTCAGGATGGACCAAACTGTAGATTTTGCCACTCGTAATATTGTAGCAATTTCTCGGATGGGTTTTTTCTGTTTTCGCAGCTTAAGGATGGCTTCTTTCACCTGCATGGAGAGCTCCTTTGACCGCATGTTGTCTGTTCACAGCAAAATCTTCCACATGCAAGCACCACACCTCAAATCAACTCCAGGACTTTTATCTGCTGAATTGATAAGGACGTAACGACGGACTTGACCACACCTGCCCTTGAAATAGCCTTTGAGTCAATTATCCAATTACTTTTGAGCCCCTGAAATGAAGGGATTGTGTTCAAAAAATGCTTTAGTTGCCTCACATTTTTATGTAATCGTTTTGTTCACCCCACTGAATTAAAGCTGAAAGTCTGCACTTCAACTGCATCGGAGTTGTTTCATTTCAAATTCATTGTGGTAATGTACAGAACCAAAATTAGAAACAAGTTGTCTCTGTCCAAATGTCTATGGACCTAACTGTATATAAAAAACAAAAACCACTGACTCACTAACCACGAAATCTCCCGAACCATGAGGACTTGGGACATGAAATTTGGAATGTAGGTTACCCTTGGCCCATAGGTGCTCGCTAAAAAACAGTTTTAATAATCTCGTGGTCCAAGCTCAAAATTTCTTATAGTTTTTTAGACCCGTTTGTATGTCTGGCCGCTTTTCAAGAGAGAACTACTTAAGAGCTGCCTAACCCTATTGGCCATTCTACAGTTGAGACAGCACTGGAACCCTCTACCCGACGATTATTGCAATCCTCCATCAGAGGCAAAACAACTTGGCAGGTGGGCAGGAGCACCAAGTGCCACATTTGAGTACCGAGAAGAGAAACAGAATAGGTGAAGGTTAGTAACAAATTTTAACTATCATTTTCCAACTACAGAAAGATTCTGCTATTGCCAATACCTGCAAAGGTACTGAATAGGATTAGAGATGTACTGGAACCTAACTTGTGGGCTCAGCAAGCTGACCAAATTCCAAAGTGAGGAGTGATGGTAGAGTAATTAATAGAAGGGAATTCCCCATTGTAAATCAACTTCATCGACTATGAAAAGGCATTGGACAGCATGTACAGAGAAATAATCTGGAGACTCCTTCGACACTATGGAATACCAGACAAGTTGGTCAACATCATCAGAAACCCTGGCGATGAAAGAGTGAACAGAGTGGTTCATCACGGTCAGTTAAAGAAGCCTTTCTTAGTGAACAGCTGGTGTTCAAGTTTAATTGTCATATACAGTGTGATTTAAGACGCTTTATTGGCCCCGATTCAGACTGACACTAGAGGCACGGGTAAAATAAACAAAACTATTCATTTTCTTCAGCGGTGGGACACATCTTCCCCTTGCCCCACTGACCCTACACAGTCCCCAAAACACAAATAAAGCACCCAAAACACACTCTTCTTTTCCTCCACTCCTCCCAGGGCAGCTTTGTCCTCCTCCTCCCAACTATGGTGCCCTGAGTAGTGGCTGCAGGCTCCCTTTATAGCCCACCCAGAAGTGCTTCAGGTAGTAATTAACCTAAATTAGAGTGCACTTCCAGGTGTGGCTGCGTTGCCGCCCACACGGGCTCAGGAAGCCTTGCAGCTCCCCCTTGGAGGTGGCCACGGAGCCCAACCAGGATGAGCTTGTGGACGAAAAAGGCACACTGAAAGCAGGCAGATAATATTTCTTCAGGTCTCTTTATTATTCATTCGGAGTCACAGTAAGTAGAGATTCAAAGAGCATAACTTATTGCCGCAAAACTCAATTTGAACCCTGATCAAAAGCCAGGAGGGGTTTTTTATACTTCAGCATCTCATGATTAATAAGACAGAAAAACATCCTTATCATCTAAGTAGAGTTAAACAATATGTCTGTTGAGCTAAGCATTATCTGTGTTCTCAAAGCTAAACACAGGAGAGACGCCTTTGCATAAACTACATGTACTTTTTTGCAGCCTTGTGACCTTGTCCCTGAAACATTCACTCTGAGAAAGTGAAAACAAGAAACAGCTTAGATTATATTCATCTGGACACTATTTCTTCTGAACCTTGGAATAACATATTTTTGTTAGTTCATAAGCCAAAGCGTCTCTCACTGGCAAGTTACAAAATAGTTATTATAAAAATTCTAATTTACTAAACACACAAAATACATGGTGCTGAGGAGAACATTCTTCTTCTACAAGCTGCAGGGGGGCTGCCACCAAGTGTTTCAGGGGACGTAGAGTGCATCCCATGGCTGCTCCCCCGGATCCTGTATCAAAGGGGCATCCCGGCCGTCCGCCACAACAGATAACAATGAAACATCATTACCAGTAAGTACATTCTTGGACTCAGAGCCTTCTCAAATTGCACAGTAAAGTAACACTTAACATTAAAAAAATAAAAGTAGGAATGAAATAAACTGCTCAAAAAAATGAAAGAAACACTTTGAAAACACATCCGCTCGCAATGAGAATAAAATCCTGCTGGCTATCTCTACTGATATGGACTGGTATGGTAATGTGTTAGGAACAAAAGGATGGCACATCGTTTGATGGAAATTAGAATGATCAACCTACAGAGGGCTGAACTCAAAGACACCCCGAAAATCAAAGTGAAAAAATGATGCAGCAGGCAGGCTCGTCCTTTTTGCCGAAATTTAATTGCAGCAACTCAGCAATCATGCTCAGCAGTTTGTATGGCCCCCACGTGCTTGTTTACATGCCTGACAACGTCAGGGGAGGGTTCATGCTCCTAATGAGATGACGGATGGTGTCCTGGGGGCTCTCCTTCCAGATCTGGACCAGGGCATAACTGAGCTCCTGGACAGTCTGAGGTGTTGGATGGACCGAAATATAATGTCAAATTCAGAGTTGTTCTATTGGATTGAGGTCAGGTGAGTGAGCGATGGTATCAATACCTTCATCCTCCAGGAACTGCCTGCATACTCTCAACACATGAGGCCGGCTATTGTCGTGCACCAGGAGAAACCCAGGACCCACTGCACCAGAAGAGGGTCTGACAATGGGCCCAAGGATTTCATCCTGATACCTAATGGCAGTCAAGGTGCTGTTGTCTAGCCTGTAGAGGTCTGTGTGTCCCTCCATGGATATGCCTCCCCAGACCATCACTGACCCACCACCGAACTGGTCAAGCTGAACGATGTTACAGGCAACATAACGTTCTCCATGGCTTCTGCAGACCCTTTCACGTCAGTCACATGTGCACAGGGTGAACCTGCTTTCATCTGTGAAAAGCACAGGGCGCCAGTGGTGGACCTGCCAATTCTGGTATTCAATGGCAAATGCCAATTGAGCTCCACGGTACCCACTAGAGGACGTCGGGCCCTCAGGCGACCTTCATGAAGTCTGTTTCTGATTATTTGGTCAGAGACATTCACACTGCTCCTCCACATCGAGAGGAGTCAGATGAGGTGGCTCGGGCATCTGATCAGGATGCCTCCTGGACGCCTCCCTGGTGAGGTGTTCTGGGCACATCTAACCGGGAGGCGGCCCCGGGGAAGACCCAGGACACGCTGGAGGGACTATGTCTCTTGGCTGGCCTGGGAACGCCTTGGGATTCTCCCGGAAGAGCTAGAAGAAGTGGCCGGGGAGAGGGAAGTCTGGGCATCTCTGCTCAAGCTGCTGCCCCCGCGAACCGACCTCGGATAAGCGGAAGAGGATGGATGGATGGATGGATGGATGGACATTCACACCAGTGACCTGCCTGCCTGCTGGAAGTCATTTTGTAGGCTCTGGCAGTGCTCATCCTGTTCCTCCTCACACAAAGGAGCAGATACCAGTCCTGCTGATGGGTTAAGGACCTTCTACATGGGGCCCTGTCCAGCTCTCCTAGAGTAACTGCCTGTCTCCTGGAATCTCCTCCATGCCCTTTAGACTGTGCTGGGAGACACAGCAAACCTTCTGGCAATGGCACATATTGATGTGTCTGCCATCCTGGAGAAGTTGGACTACCTCTGCCACCTCTGTAGGGTCCAGGTATGGCCTCGTGCTACCAGTAGTGACACTGACCGTAGCCAAATGCAAAACGAGTGAAAAAACAGATGAGGAAGGAAATATGTCAGTGGCCTCCACCTGTTAAACAATTCATTCCTTTTTGGGGGTCATCTCATTGCTGCCCCTCTATTGTACCTGTTGTTCATTTCATGATCACCAAAGCAGCTGAAACTGATTAGCAACCCCCTCTGCTACTTAACTGACCAGATCAATAGCCCAGAAGTTTCTTTGACTTGATGCTATACTCTCATTAAAAAGTGTTCCTTTAATTTTTCCGAGCAGTATAGTAAGGTGCAATAGTAAAATCTTAAATGTCTGTAGAGCAAGGGCGTGTGATGCGTGTTTATCTACGTTCCATCTTCTGTGCAGAAGGTAAGTCTAAAAGTGACTATTGTTCTTGTTTTCAAAGTAATCAACATTCAGCAGTTCAGTAGCCTGATGGCTTGCGGGTAGAAACTGTCCCTGAAACTGCTGGTACCAGATCTGGATGCATCTGTAGACCCTGCCAGATGGCAGTAGTGTGAAGAGTCTGTGGGTGGGATAGCTGGGATCAGAGAGGATTTGCTGTGTCTTCCTCTTTGTAGCACTGTCTGTGGAGGTCCTGGATGGCTGGCAGTTCAGTCCTGGTGATGCACTGTGCCAATCGGACCAACCTGTGTAGAGCTTTGTGGTCTAGAGATTTACAGCTGCCATACCAGGTCATGATACAGTAATGGCCAACCCACTCACTCAGAATGGCAGCTACACCACCAAGACCCGTGGCCTGGCAAGCTGATGAACATTAGACTCGACAAGCTGTACTTCTTCCAAATAAACTTCCCCATAAAGCAAACAGTTTGTGAAATAAAAGGTGTACATATATTAATAGTGATAAGAAACAAACAACAAAACAATATATATTTCACTCCCTCTAAAGCTCCCACATCACCCACAACCCCAAAAGTGACCAGTGGGATATAAAAATAAAAAGGTGCAGCAGGAAAACTAAAATACAACAAAAACCCTCCCTTTGATCCCACACTGAACATGAAACAAATAAGACAAACAGAGAACACAAAACGCACATAAAAGTCAAAAAAATTAAATGGAGGATGAATCGTGATTGTGAACCTTGTTCAGCTGGAAAAGTGTCCTACAGAAATTATACACAACTGCAATTGAAGGCTTGCTCCTCTCCCAAACGACAAGAAACTGTTTCACTGCACTTATCCTCGGCGCGTCATCATAATCGAGAAGCCCAGGGTTTTGCATTGCAATGGTGAAGTTGTCAATGTCTGGCGTTGAATGCGGCCAGCAGGCAAAGGTGTAGGTGATGTGGATCGGAGCTTTCTCTTGGGTCTGCTATGAAGTGTCAGTGTAGCAAACGGACCGTTTCATCTTTTCATTCTAATGTTTAAGTAGTAATGATCCAGATGCAATTGATAGGAATGACAGGGAAAATTATCACGAGGGACCATGGTTCCACGGCATTATCCTTCCCCCTTTGTTTCCAGGGGACCATATTTACACAGACACAAAAAGACACCATATAAACAGGACGACACTATGAAAGACGCGACTCAGCACAGAATACATTTAAGATGTCGTTAATCATGTACAACCGCTACTATACAACCAGAGAGAATACTCTCGATGGTACTATGGTAGAAATTGGTGAGTATTCTGGAATTCATGCCAATCTTCATCAGCCGCCTTGGAATGAAGAGCCTTTGTCTTGCTACTTTTGTGATCACAACTATAAGGTGCGACCAGCTTAGATCCTCACCGATGTTCATCTCCAGGAATCTGAAACAGTTGACTCTCTCCTCTTCTGTTCCCTCAATGTGAATGGGGGTGTGCCCTCCACCCCTCAATCCCCTATAGTCTATGATGAGTTCCTTGGTCATGCTGACCTTGAGCAGCAAGTTGTTGTCCCAACACCATGAAGTCAGGGCTCCCACTCACAACAGGGGGCTGGGCACACATCCCTGGGGGACACCAGCGTTAAGTGTCAGTGAGGAGGAGGTGACACTGCCAATCCAACCACTTGTGGTCTGCCTGTCATCAAGTCCAGGATCCAGTTGCACAGGGATGCACGGATGTGCAGATCACGTAGCTTCATAACCAACCAGGCTGGAATTATGGAGATGAAAGTGGAGCTGTTGTCAGTAAACAGTATCCTCACGTATGTGATTTTCTTGTCCAGGTGGGAGAGAGAAGTATGCGGTGCAAATGCTATTGTATCGTCGGTGGATCTGTTTGGCCTATGGGCCAACTGGAGTGGATCAAGAGTAGCGGATATAGTGAGATCTTTAACCGTATGCTCAGAGCACTTCATGACAATGGAGGTGATTGCTACTGGGCGTAAAGTCATTAAGACAGCTCACATCTGGTGTACTTGGGACAAGGAAGATGGTGGTCCTCTTAAACCATGTGGTGACTACAGACAGGAGCAGGGAAAGTTTAAAGATGTGTGTAAAGACATCTGCCAGTTTGTGGGTGCATGGTTTGAGAGCACATCCTGGGATTTTGTCCAGTCCAGGAGCTTTATGTGTGTTTACTTTTTTAAAGTATTTACACAAGGCTGTCATCCATCACTATTCCTCATTTTAGTAACTAGGTTATGAAGACTTGAATATGTCAAAGAAGAAATGGAATTAGTGGACACTGTTGGGCACAGCTGGAGGACCTGGAATTTTCAGATGAACCGGCACTGCTATCTCATACCCACCAGTAAATGCAGGGTAGCACTGACATAGTGAATAACATCTCAATCGAGGTGAAATCATGAAAATAAATACAACCAGAATGGAACCATTCAGAGAAGTACATGGAGAACTGGAAGAAATGGAACCATTCAGAGAAATACATGGAGAACTGGAGGAAATGGAACCATTCAGAGAAGTACATGAAGAACTGGAGGAAATGGTTACCATTTAGAGAAGTACATGAAGAACTTGGCGGAGTGGTGTCTCTGAGGCTAGGGATCTGCACTGGCAATTGGAAGGTTGCCGGTTGGAATCCCATAAATGCCAAAAGGGACTCTGCTCTGTTGGGCCCTTCAGCAAGGCCCTTAACCTGCAATTGCTGAGCGCTTTGAGTATTGAGAAAAGCGCTATATAAATGCAAAGAATTATTATTATTATTATGAAATGGAGCCATTCAGAGAAGTACATGAAGAACTGGAGGAAATGGAACCATTCAGAGAAGTACATGAAGAACTGGAGGAAATGGAACCATTCAGAGAAGTACATGAAGAAATGGAGGAAATGGAGCCCCAGGTTTATTTTTGTGGATAAGTAAGAGCGTCATTTCATCAATGAAAGAACTGATGGTGTCAATTACCTGTGAATGATTGACATAACGGGTTAAGATGTCAGCTGAAGGTGCATTTGCTCATTCAAGCTGCTGTTAGAAAATCGTTTCTTCAAAATTTGTTTTGTTTTGTTGCTCTCAATCTGACTTTGGAAATGTTTGACCTTGAGCTATGTCTCTTGTTTTCGTCTTGTCGATTTTGCTTGCTGACCAGATTTGATGTTCCTGTTTCTCTCCTTTGCTCTTCTCCCAGTTTCTTCTCAAATGCTTGTCAGCTTGCTGACTAAACACTTGCTATTTAAGAGAGAATTTTTCCGCAAGTGACTTATTTAACAATATACATCTGGATATGGATTGTATGGCTTGAGTAATTGGAGACATTTTTATGATATTTTGATATATTTCTTTAGCAGTTTGTTCAGTATTGCTTCCCATAGAATCCTACTGTGTCAAGAACTTTCTAACCTTTATTCTCCATAAAAAACAATAGAATACACTTTTTTTTCTTGGCTGTAACAAACAGGAAAGGGTACGTGACAGATGAAAAAGTTATTTTTGGATGGAATGCTCTCTCCAGGTTAGGGATGAGTTGCTGCCTCAAGTAGAGGAGTTTAGGTTTATGAGTGAGGGGAGAAGGGAATATGAGATCAATAGGTGGATTGATGAGGCTTCTGTACATAGTATTGGTCAGTCGTGGTGAATTTACGTTTCTACCCTCACTTATGGTCGCAAGCTGTGGGTAGTCACTGAAGGAACTAGATCACGACTGCAGAAATGAGTTTTCTTCACACGGAGTCTGGACTCGGCCTTACTGATATGGTGAGGAGTGCAGACATTCGGGAGAAGTTCAGAGTAGGACCGCTGATTCGACACATCGAAAGGGGCCAGCTGGATAACTGGGAGAAAACCTTGAGGCAGACCAAGGACACACTGGAAAGATTATATCGCTGTGCTAGCCTTGGTTGGAGGAGTTAGAAGAGGTGGTGAGGAAAAGAGATGTCTGGGAATCTTTGCTTAGACTGCTTCCCCGTAACTCAGACCCGAATAAGTGCCAGAAAATGGATGAATGGATGGTATCATACACGCGTGTTTAAGTAGACAACTAAAGGGCTTGAGTACACTAATTCTCCCTCTCGATCTTTTGCAGACCATTCTAGGGAAATCCCGCCTGGCTCTGGGGCAGCCAACGATGTCACTTCCGGTTCCGGTCCTGATGACATCACTTCCTCTACGGGCCTTTAAAGCTGCCATCTTGTGTAGAATGAATCAGTTCTGTTTTGGACTGTCGTATAAACATGTCTGTGCTTTGGCATCAATTCTGCAGCCGGGAAAAATTATACGGGTGGCTGCCCCAACCTTTTGCAATGTCTTATGGTCGTTCTTGTTACAATGGATATTCCTTCAAATCTTCAATCCTGCTAAATTTCTTTCTTTCTTTAAGCTGCATTGTTATTCACCTTTGCTATGTGCTTCAACTATCCTTGTCATGTTTTACCTCTTAAGCCTTGAATCCTGCCGACTACGTCCTTTTTTAAGCAATCCCAGTGTCACCCTTATTATGTGTTTCAGCTGTCATCAATTATTAAGCTCATGAATTCTTTCTGATTTTTTTTTTTTGCCCAGATTATTCATTTAAACTTTCATTTCTACACCTGCCGTATGTGCAACTTAATTTATATCACCGACAGAGTCTGACCTTTCCTCCCTTTTGAAAATACAAACATTGTTTTCCATTGCCTTCTCATCTCTCCGTGTATTCATCCATATTAACGTTATATCAACTGTTCTGAATTATTATATTTTTGCATTGCAAGCAGCACTGCTCTACCCGTGTCCGGTCCACTACAGAATCATCTTCAGCAGGCCGCTAATCATTTATTAAGCCTCTGGAATCAGGTCAGTGAGGGTGCCTGCTGTGCCATTTACTTCAGGATGAACCAGCGTGACAGATGATATCCTCTGAAGCCAGCCATTTATTGTTCCTATTCACAAGCACTGCTGGAATTCTTTCAGCCTAATGTGGGATTGCGCCGTTTCTTACGTGAATACAGAGTCATCTTACTACTTGAAATCTGAAGACAATTGTTACCAAAAAAAAGGAAAAATTAAATGCAAAAAATAAAATTCAGTAAGCCCTTTGTGGTTGGAATTTTTATCCGTCACCATCCATGTCCTCCGAAAAAGTTGTTAGGCTACTTTAACTTTAGTCTTTCCATAAATGCGAGTCCTTGCCAAGTCTGACCAACTTAAATATTTGCCCGAGTGCCAGGTGATCACTGGAGAGGTGGTGCACTCCCACAAGTACTTGGGGGTCCACATCAATGACAGGTTGGACTGGTCTAGTAACACAGAGGACCTAGAGAAGAAAGGGCAAGGCAAACACTTCTTTCTTAGGAGATGACACTCCATTAATGTGGATAGGGATGCCCTTTACATGTTCTATAACTTGGCAATAGCCAATGTGGTGTGCTGGGCCACAAACATCACTTCAAGAGAGACCCACAAAAGCAACAAGCTGATTAAGAAGGCACACTCAGTTATGAGAAGCTCTCTGAGGTAGTAATGGAGGAGAGAATGAAGACAAAACCGAGTATCATTATGAACAGTGCTGCACATCCCCTCTCTGACACCAACACTTAGCCAACAAGTTATTCAGAAGACAAAACTGGGGCTCCTTTTTACAAATAGTATTACGTCTGTGGCTGCTCTCTTATCCTTATGCAAGTCAGATGGTCTTTGCAATTCTTGAGCTTATTTCAGATGGGGTTATTATTATAATTGTTTGTTAAGATATTCCTGAGCTTCTGTAAAAAGCTACATTTTCCCTTGGGGATAAATAAAGCAATATCTATCTATCTATCTATCTATCTATCTATCTATCTATCTATCTATCTATCTATCTATCTATCTATCTATCTATCTATCTATCTATCTATCTATCTATCTATCTATCTATCTATCTATCTATCTATCTATCTATCTATCTATCTATTATATAGTGCCTCTCGCATCTACTCTATCTATCTATCTATCTATCTATCTATCTATCTATCTATCTATCTATCTATCTATCTATCTATCTATCTATCTATCTATCTATCTATCTATCTATCTATCTATCTATTTGCAGTTGGAGATCCACAAAGGGAGAAAAAAACGAATCACGTATCATAAAATAGTTTTATTCCTGAGCTTTCAACCCCTATCAGGGGTCTTCATCAGAGGATAATGCTTAGACTTACAAGAATCAAAGGCAATATATAGCAACACATTCAGGGGGAGGTGGGTGGAGGTGACTAAGTCCGTATGATCAAAAGGGGGGGGGGGGGGTTATCGTTAAATTAAAGTGCATATGTCCTTCTTAAGTTGGCATATGCTGGGTTTATGTCCAAGTGTCTGTTGATGGCATTTTCATCTGATAGCCAAGACTCGGCCAACTCTCTGGCGCTTTTATCTATGTGTGTTCTAATCTGTGACACTTTGAGTTTTTTCAACCCCATGCCAATACCTCTTACTTTAAGATCTATCCTCAGCCTCTTTTTGGGTCACCCTCAACATAGGGTACACTGGCAGCACTAGACATAACCCCGCCATTATCCCTTTGACAGACCAAAATAGACTGGACCCTCACATTCCATTATTACTGCAATGGCCCCTTGCTGCCATCTAACCTAACCCGTACAAAGACAGCCATCCTTTCCTGCTGGTAATCTTGGTTACTTTAACTATCTTGGACAACACCCTTCCATCCAGCCATCCATTGCCCAGTCTGTTCATGAATCCATCCATGCATTAATCTACCAATAATTATGTCACTGAAACCAATTGTAGCAAAAAGAAGGCAATTTGAAAAGTCTTATTGCAAGATCCATAAGTCAGAGTACAGACGAGGATGTGTAGCTTCAAGCCAAGTTCACAACGTTTCGTCAGTCCGCGTGGGTCGTTTGTCTGTCAGTCTCAGTGAGTCCCGTCTGGGTGACGGTGGAGATCTTCTCTCTTCATGTGCAGCTCACATTTTAAACCTGGAGGCCCCTCTCCACATGGAGTTAATAATTACAGAAATGATCGATAATCATAAACCCACTGTCATGTTTATATTTCGAAACTGTTTTATTGTTTTCCAGGTTGATGCCCATTCTAACCTTAATTTCCCTCAGCTTATATAAATACGGCCATTTCACGTTCCAGATATAATACCTGATGTTTCTAGCAGTCTGTTCATTTTTTTTTGGAGATTCTAAAAAGGATTAAATAACAGATGCAGAGTTCAAATCAATAAAGATTCACAGTTTAAATCAATACCTAGCAGGTTGTTCTGCTCTCATTTAAAAGATGTAAAGTATCAAATAAAGATTTCAGCAGGCAAAACTGCAGCTTGCTCGAGGACTTATTGAAAAAAAAAAAAAACAAGTGTAGCTTATCTTTATTGCGGCTACTAAATCAGTAATTCACAGTTCAGAACAGAGAGTCCGAACATTTATTAAATAAGCTTTCATTACGGCTTGATTCCATCACCATGAAGAAAGTGAGCGACAATGAAGGGTATGGCAAACGTGTGAAGAGGTGCACGCCATGATAACATGTCCATGGATTTTGATTAAGAAAGCTTTCAATAGGGCTTGGCGTGCAGCCTTATGGGTAACAGCGATAAAATACAACATTAACCCACTTTCTTGAACACCTACATGACCAGGCTCAGCAATGCTTCCATTGAGATCTGGTTCAAGATGGCAGTTGAAGTCTGGCAAGGATGTCTACTATCACCTACCCTCTTCAACATCTTTTTGGAATATATCATAACTGAAACACTGGGAAGACCATGAAGGTCAGTCAGCATGAGGGGCAGAACAATTCTGAATGTTTGTTTTGCCAATGAGGTTGATGAGAAGGGAAAGAGTTGGTCATCTTAGAAGAATCCCTGGATGTAACCTCCAGGTCTTCTGCATTAGGAATTAGAACAGAAAAGACCAAACTGATGGGCAATGACAAAAATGGCATCAATGTTAGCATCCAAGTCAATATATACTATATATATATATATATACTAGCAAAATACCCGCGCTTCGCAGCGGAGAAGTAGTGTGTTAAAGAGGTTATGTAAACATATATATACATATACATATATATACAGTACATATCTACATATACACATATCTGCATATACATATATATACATACATATACACATCCACACATACATATATATACATATACAAATTTACACATCTACATATATATATACATATGTACATATATATACACATATATATATATACATATGCACATATATATATATATTAATATAGACATACATATATACTTACATACATTGACATATATATATATATATATATATATATATATATATATATATATATATATATAGCAAAATACCCGCGCTTCGCAGCGGAGAAGTAGTGTGTTAAAGAGGTTATGTAAACATATATATACATATACATATATACACATATCTACATATACATATATATACATATATATATATATACAGTATATACATATACACATCCACATATATATACATATATATATATATACACATATCAACATATATATACAAATACATATACACACATACATAAACACACACATATACATCCATCCATCCTCTTCATATATACATACATACATATATACATAGTGCGTTGTAACATGGGCTGTGATTGTTACATGGGAGGGAGACGACAAATCACAGCCTCCCGCTTTCTAATCGGGCCTGTGATTGGTGCTTTGACGGATGCCCAGATCCCACAGTATCTCCCCTTAGGAGTGGCGTTAGGCGAGTGTAATTGAATAGCAGTGCTGCAAGTTTAGCTTTACACCTGTTTTTTAAGGCTTATTGACTGAAAGGGGCTTTCATGAAAAAAGTTAGGGCTTTGCTACAAGATACACCCTCCACAAGTTAAGGAAGTAAAAATAAAGGTATATATTTCTGTTTAATTTAAACGTGACCCTGAGGAAGTCACTTCACCTGCCTGTGCTGCAAAAAACAAAAGTAATGTAACAAATTGTACCTCAGATGTTGCAAGTTGCTGGAATAAAGGCATAAGTAAAATAGATAAATATGTATTATACACATAGGAACTATTCATTTATTTTCAGTTAAGTCATCTGCAGCAAACCTTTATAAATGAGGGTTTCTCCTTTTTAGATAGTGCAAACTTTCTTCTTCATTGAGGTTTTCTCTTGGAGAGCTTTTTTCATTTCATTGAAAATTAAAGCAGCAGCTGCCAAAATATGTAGCTTTCTTATTAATTTTTCAACATTGTGTAAAATAGCTTTATAAAGTAACATAAAAGGTTTAAATACTGGTTATCCTTTTACACTAAAATATTACTAAAGAGATACAAAAAAAGTAAAATGCATATGTTCTTTTTCTTTAAGGAGATTAAAAATTACTGAAGAAAGAAAAAAAAAACTAAAACAGCCAAATGG
Source organism: Erpetoichthys calabaricus (assembly GCF_900747795.2). Lineage (NCBI taxonomy): Eukaryota > Metazoa > Chordata > Cladistia > Polypteriformes > Polypteridae > Erpetoichthys > Erpetoichthys calabaricus. The sequence continues at coordinate 83,588,773 of NC_041410.2, read as the reverse complement.
GGCTATGCATACGAACTTAAAAGGTTTAAATAAAACAGAAATATATAGTTTTATTTTGACTTCCTTAACTTGTGGAGGGTGTATCCTGTAGCAAAGCCCTAACTTTTTTCATGAAAGCCCGTTTCAGTCAATAAGTCTTAAAAACAGGTGTAAAGATATTGACAATAAGCTACGCAAACCCACCAAGACATGCAATCGTTTAAATCAAGTATCGTTACATCTTCCTTTTTTAAAGAGAAGTAAGGCAGTACTTATAAGCTTACATATATATATATATATATATATATATATATATATATATATATATATATATATATAGACATACATATATATATATATATATCTATATATATCTATATCTATATTAAGGATCTGTTTTTTTGTGAAGCAGCCTTAACACAGCTTTTCCGCTGTTTTATAAACGAACGCCAAGGAAGGAGCCTTTTTATTAAATGCAAGGGTTCTTTGCTTTTTTTTTTTTTTTCTTTTTTTACGATTGTTATTGTTCTGTTTGTATACCACGTTGTCAGTTCAGCACTCCGGTTGTAATATGACCAAGCCGTGCAAGCACACTCTTGAGAATGCAACATGTAGTTGTACAGGAGAAAAGCAATCTTGCCTGAAATCAATGGCAAACTTTTGTAGGTCTATGAACTTAATTTAAACTTTAGGTTTACACGGTGCTTTTTTTCCGAAGTACCTGCACTCATGAATATGTCTGTATGCGTCTGTCGGTCAAATCCCCGCGCTTCGCACCGGCGAAGTAGTGCTTTAAAATTTTTATTAAGAAGAAAAGAAAATCTTTTTAAATTGAGAGAAAATATACCAATAACAATTTGTTAAGGATGTTTTTTTGTGAAGCTGCCTTCACTCGAGTGATCACTTCGAGCTGACTTGCTGGCTAACCATAAGCGTTACCTGGTAGGTAACCACCCATACAATCAGATTGTGAAGCAGACTACGAATGCCGTGAATGTAATTACCCCGATCTACATGCTGTCAAATAAACGAACCACACGCTGTGGCGCAATTTTATGGGCTTAGCTTCTAGCGCTGACATCCAAGGTTCGATTCCCGTAAGGGAGTGAAGTGAGTGCTTCGCACCGGCGAAGTACTGCTTTTAAATTATTATGAAGAAGAAAAGAAAACCTTTTTAAATTAAGTCTTAAAAAGAGCTGTAAAGATATTGACAATAAGCTACGCAAACCCACCACGACATGCAATCGTTTAAATCAAGGCGCGAGTCGAAAAACACCATCCCATACTATTAGTTAACGATTAACACATTTCTATATGTATTGTAAGCATACAATACAACTGATAATATGTTGCGCTTATTTATCTGGTGTACCGACATTTTTGCGCGTTTAACGGCTGAAATCTAACGTGGTTTGTGCCCTTCAGAATGAAAACAGTTAGCATTTACCTTTTTAATAAAAGGCGAGCTTTTAAGCCTGAGAAATCACCCCGTAAATGCACACGTTTAATTGCACATGTGTTAATATGTATGCTTACACAGTATTAAAAGACACTCAAAAATTAACGTCATTTACCTTCGTTCCCGCGTTTGACTCGTGCTGTAAATCTCTTCCTTGTTTTTAGTTTATGTGATTACGTGGGAGGCGTGATGACGCGATACGTGACTTCGCCTCCTCCATTAGAGTATATGGACAAAAAACAGGTTCCAGTTATGACCATTACGCGTAGAATTTCGAAATGAAACCTGCCTAACTTTTGTAAGTAAGCTGTAAGGAATGAGCCTGCCAAATTTCAGCCTTCTACCTACACGGGAAGTTGGATAATTAGTGATGAGTGAGTCAGTCAGTCAGTCAGTCAGTCAGTGAGTCAGTCAGTGAGGGCTTTGCCTTTTATTAGTATAGATATATTGTAAGACACTAGGGATTGCTGTGCCCCTTTGACCACAACAGACTGATGCTCAGGACACAATGTAAAAGCAATAAGAAGCCTCTTAATAATTTTCTGCTTACACAGCGCCCTTCCAGCATCACAGCCACAATATTACAGGCAATAAACTCAATACTCTCAAATCTCTCCTTCACACCTCCCAGCAATCTTTGTCCACCTCCACCCAACTCTGGCTCGCTTGTTGGGTTCCCATCAGTCCTTTAAATAGTCCGCGACTCAGGAAATGCTTCTGTCCTTCTGACCACGTGACTTGCTAGCACTTCCGGGTCAGATGGAAAACTAGCTTTTTTCTTCAGCCCGGAAGTACTTCGGAGCTTCTGTCTGGGCTATGGAAGAGGCATGGCTCCTCCGGTCTTTTCACAACTCCTCCTGGCTGCACACACAGTACCCAATGGAGCTGAGATACCGAACTCCAAGTCCCAAGCTGCCCTGCGGGAATCTGGGGCACCGCTACACTCCGGGGGAGATGCTATCTAGTGTTTTGGGGGAGGCAATGTCCAAAAGTAACTGCCTCCCCCCATCCTTCCATTCTCAGAGCATCCCAACTGGGTTGAGCTGCTGGCCGCCTATCACATTATATATATACTAGTCATTAAGCCCATTACAATAACGGGCGCTAGAACAGTAGTGCATAAACATTAGTAGGAACAGTCTATATTAAATGGCAAGGGACCTTGACCTCATTCTGTTTGTTGGTCTTATTTTTCTTTCTTTCAGCCTTTCTTTTGTTGATGTTTACTTGCTGAGCTGACCGTTCTTCATGGGCTGCCGGCGTGTATTGTGTGCCTTTAATCTTCTGTGACAGTAATACTGTCTTGTATGTCCGCTGGCTTGTACGTCCGTAATATGCCTTTAATTTTCTCTGACAGTAACACTGGCTTGTATGTGGCTGTAATATGTGCCACTGTATTGTGTACCTTTAATTTCCTCTCGCAGTAATACTGGTTTGTATTTCCGTAAAACGCCTGTAATTTTCTCTGACAGTAATATCGCGCATCACACCGTGCCCCGCGCATGCGCAATTTACTAGAAGACACACACACACAGACACCTTGACGCACACAGGGATTTTATTAAAGAGGATATATATATACATATATATATATATATATATATATATATATATATATATATATATATATATATATATATATATATATATTGTCACACACGTGCGATTAGGAGGCAGCTGAAGGGCTTGAGTAACTGTAATACTACGTCAGACCAGGGGGTGGCAGAGTGTGCTGACTGTCTCTCTCAGCCTCTTACAGACTATTCCTGGGAAATCCTGCCAGGTCCCGGCGCCTCTGATGATGTCACTACCGGGCCCGGTGCATTTGATGATGTCACTTCCGGTCCACGAAGACATAACTTCCAGTTCCGGCATAGATGACATATTTCTTCTTCTAGCCCTTAAAACTGCCATCTTACCTCCACTTAATCAGTTCTGTAATGGACTTTGTCTTGTAACCAACTTTTCAAACCCTTTGCAGCCAGGATTATATTATATGCTTGGCTGCCCCAAACCTTTGTGACTGTCTGGAGTCAGTTTGTTACTATATATATATATATATATATATATATATATATATATATATATATATATATATATTTATATATATTTATATATATATATAAGAAATACCACAAACAAAAAGGAATCTTCACAAGATAAAGGTTTGGGGACCGTCTCCATATATTGTCCTGCCGACAAATGAAAGCAATAGATGCAAAAGATTGATCAAAAGTACGTGTATTGTAACAGATGACAATGTGGCATTGACAAAATGGCATTTTTATAGAATGGTGGATGATGGGAACAGGAAATGGTTGGCAGTAAATGGTGTCATGGGGGAGGAACTGGAAGTGATGTCCAAGGTGACAGCCAGAAGTGATGCCATATGGAGTCGCTGGAAGTGACATCACAGTGGCCATTTTGAAGCTCGGAAATAGCCGCAATTATTTTTCTTTGGTTCTTCTGTGAAGAGAAGAGGTTCAGGTAAGCACCACGTGACAATCTTCCTCTCGCGATATTTCACTCACCTTTGAGCTTTTTGACTGCCTCCTAATTGCACGTGTGTGACAATATATATATATAGGTGAATAGTTTCTTCCACACAAGACAGGAAGGATGAAGCATGTCAGACAAAAGGTGAGGTTGGAGGACAGCATTAAAGAGTGGATAAGTGTGTGCTTTAGAGACTCGAAGGTAGCGGAGGTGCAGAGAGGTCATCAAAAAAATCACCTGTGGTGCACCAACGACCCACCTGAGGGTTACAGGGTTAGTGATGTGATGATAATTTGATTTTTGTAGACATCTTATGAACAGACAGATGATGAACTGGCTTGTTCAGGTCATTACTAAGGTGAGGTAAGACAGACAGAGCAATGGCTGTGTATTCAACATGCAGGAATTTACTGTATGTTGGGCATAAAGAAGCCGGGGTTACTTGTTAGGATCAAGGGTTAAACACAGACGTACCAGGATGAAAACGCAAAAACCAAGGGGAATGCCCTTTTGAGGTCACCACTTGGAAAATGCTTCCAAGGATAATGCACTCCGCAAATGGAATCTCCAAAGGCAAGAGGTTAACAGCCATTAGTGCATGCCAGAGGAAGTAATGACTTCAGAGGTTTTATTAAACAGCCACAGGCTGCTTCCAAGAGTAAATTAACGCTCACTTGAACCTTGCACCTCTCATTTTTTATGAAGCACTTTACCTTCATGAAACACGATCCTAATGTGTGGCTAATAATATCACTAACTGTCTAGCTGATACATCATCAGCCATTTGTAATTATCTATTATCATCCATAAGGCGTTGGGTCTAGCGTGGGAGCTTCAACAACAGTGCAGTTAAGGAGCTCCAAAGAACAGGTCAGGTTTGGGCCAAGGGCACAGCCATTTTGGAGATCTAGCAAGTCTATTCCCCTTCTTATTATTTCAGATTTTTTGCCTATGTTGAATTTAAGTCATTTAAAGGTAGCTATTTTCTTTACTAATAATATAGTGACTATAAAAAGCATTCACCCCTAGGATGTTTTTACATTTTATTGTTATTTAACATTGAATCTCTGTGAATTTCATTTGGCTTTTTTGATACTGATCAACAGAATATGAAAGTTCAAAAAGATCTCAGCAAAGCGGTCATAGTGATTTACAAATATAAAACTCAAAAGTATTCACCCCCTTTTAATATGACACACAAGTATCATCACTGGTGCAGCCAATTGTGTTTAGACATCCCAAAATTCGTTCAATGGACATCAACTGTCTGGAGTTTCACTTTTTTTTCAGTCCAAATGCACATCGCCTGTAAGGACCAGCTTGTGGTGTGTCAGCATGGTGGTGGCCTAACTTACACAATGGAGACTAAGGAACACTCCAAGCAAATCCATGAAAAGCACAAGTCAGGGAATGGAGGCGAGAAAATTTCCAAGTCGTGGAATATCCCTTGCAGTCCAAGACAAACCAGAAGAACACTGAAATGATGTCATCTTTGAATCAGTTCTACATCAGACTCCCATCTGAAAAGATGTCAATGTTTTCTTTCTTAAAAATATTGCTTTCATTTTTGCATTTACATTATATGCGGTCACAGATGTGTCCCTAACCTTTTTGCTTGTCTGCTTGTTGTTTTATAATAGTGACACTTGTGTGCCTAGGAATCACCATCAGGGCTTACGTAAGGTAAGCAATACCACCCCACACCAACAGGAGGCGCTGTTGCTAACTATCCTTTCTTTTTGAACTGCAGTACCCAGAAGAACCCCTGCAAACGACTGCCCAGAGAAGGCCACGCCCACCCCTTCCAGTTGGTGCCAGATAAAAAGAGGCGTGTCCAGAGGGGGGCAGACACTAAGGAGCAAGGAGCTCTCGAGCTGACTGATGCAAATAAAGTAAGTTACTATTGAGAGCCATTCTTAAGACTGCATTTTTCGAATTTCTGTTCTATTTACTTTAATAACAACATTTTTATTTTTCTTTTATTAAACAGAGTTGTCAGTCTGGCTCCCCAGTGTGTATTGTGCACTTCCTGAGTCTTCTGGCACATGAAAAAATAGATATTGATATTAGCTGTGCTAGCTGAAAATCTAAGCAATCAGCAAAGACCTCATGTTTGTTATTTGATACACGGGTTGTTCATTTGGCCTGGTATAATAAAACGAACCTGATCTCTTTCTCTCATAGCAGCCTTTTTCCCTTTAGACAGAGGTACCCATTTTCACCACTTCCTCTTGGCATAGCTCATGGAATTGACCACTCTTACAGTTAAAGTGTTTTGCTGGGAATATCAGTCAGTGGTCTCTGCTGCACTGGCCTGGTTTAGTGACTCTATCCGAGTCGTGTCAGGGCTTTGATTTCTTGTCATGCACAATGATTTATTGTTATTTATGCTCATCCATTACCCATGCCAAGTTATTAGTTATTAGTATTACGTCTATAAACTTTGTTCACATGGCCCAAGCGGGTACAAGAAACTTGCTACCGTAATGCTGTTGCTGGCTGTAGTAGGACTGGACTGAGATTGTTTGGGCAAAGAAAAGAATAGGAAGTGAGATTGACAATGCCACTTTAAACAAGAAATGGTGAGAAGAACTGAGAGCAGTGCTGTGGTGTGCCATGCTGGACTGTGTGTCCCTATGCCACATGGGTGATCTTTCATGTTTCCTTATCCCTGAGTGTGGAACTTTACCTTCCCTTCTTCAATTCACATGAGTTTCCAACAAGACAGCCTGTCTCAGTTCAGTCAAGTTCTCCTTCAAAAATGGGTTCAGAGCAAAACACATGACCTGACCCGGAGCCTCCTTAGCATGATGTACACTCCTGAAAAAAACAAACCAAGAAACGTTGAGTGCTTTTCAACAACAACAAAGGTCATTATGCATAAAACTGGCAATGGGAGAAGCGGGAGCTGATTACTTGGTTGGAGGGTGGATGCTTAGATGGATTCATTTAGTGGCAAATTCAGTAATTTCTTAATGGATGAATGGATGCATAACTAAATGAATGGTTAGATGGATTAATTAACAGACTGCTTAAATTATTGTTTGGTTCACAAACTGATTGAGTAATTAGTCAGTGGATGGAAGAAATTATCGCTTGGCTGAAAGAAGGAAAAGATGTTTTAATTCAGTGATACTTTTACTGATAGATAGATGTATGCATGAATAGATAGATAGATAGATAGATAGATAGATAGATAGATAGATAGATAGATAGATAGATAGATAGATAGATAGATAGATAGATAGATAGATAGATAGATAGATAGATAGATAGATATTAATTGTAGCACTGTATGCAGGATGATAGATAGATAGATAGATAGATAGATAGATAGATAGATAGATAGATAGATAGATAGATAGATAGATAGATAGATAGATAGATAGATAGATAGATAGATAGATAGATATTAATTGTAGCACTGTATGCAGGATGATAGATAGATAGATAGATAGATAGATAGATAGATAGATAGATAGATAGATAGATAGATAGATAGATAGATAGATAGATAGATAGATAGATAGATAGATATTAATTGTAGCACTGTATGCAGGATGATAGATAGATAGATAGATAGATAGATAGATAGATAGATAGATAGATAGATAGATAGATAGATAGATAGATAGATAGATAGATATTAATTGTAGCACTGTATGCAGGATGATAGATAGATAGATAGATAGATAGATAGATAGATAGATAGATAGATAGATAGATAGATAGATAGATAGATAGATAGATAGATAGATAGATAGATAGATATTAATTGTAGCACTGTATGCAGGATGATAGATAGATAGATAGATAGATAGATAGATAGATAGATAGATAGATAGATAGATAGATAGATAGATAGATAGATAGATATTAATTGTAGCACTGTATGCAGGATGATAGATAGATAGATAGATAGATAGATAGATAGATAGATAGATAGATAGATAGATAGATAGATAGATAGATAGATAGATAGATAGATAGATAGATAGATAGATATTAATTGTAGCACTGTATGCAGGATGATAGATAGATAGATAGATAGATAGATAGATAGATAGATAGATAGATAGATAGATAGATAGATAGATAGATAGATAGATAGATAGATAGATAGATATTAATTGTAGCACTGTATGCAGGATGATAGATAGATAGATAGATAGATAGATAGATAGATAGATAGATAGATAGATAGATAGATAGATAGATAGATAGATAGATAGATAGATAGATAGATAGATAGATAGATATTAATTGTAGCACTGTATGCAGGATGATAGATAGATAGATAGATAGATAGATAGATAGATAGATAGATAGATAGATAGATAGATAGATAGATAGATAGATAGATATTAATTGTAGCACTGTATGCAGGATGATAGATAGATAGATAGATAGATAGATAGATAGATAGATAGATAGATAGATAGATAGATAGATAGATAGATAGATAGATAGATAGATAGATAGATATTAATTGTAGCACTGTATGCAGGATGATAGATAGATAGATAGATAGATAGATAGATAGATAGATAGATAGATAGATAGATAGATAGATAGATAGATAGATAGATAGATAGATAGATAGATATTAATTGTAGCACTGTATGCAGGATGATAGATAGATAGATAGATAGATAGATAGATAGATAGATAGATAGATAGATAGATAGATAGATAGATAGATAGATATTAATTGTAGCACTGTATGCAGGATGATAGATAGATAGATAGATAGATAGATAGATAGATAGATAGATAGATAGATAGATAGATAGATAGATAGATAGATAGATAGATATTAATTGTAGCACTGTATGAAGGATGATAGATAGATAGATAGATAGATAGATAGATAGATAGATAGATAGATAGATAGATAGATAGATAGATAGATAGATAGATAGATAGATAGATAGATATTAATTGTAGCACTGTATGCAGGATGATAGATAGATAGATAGATAGATAGATAGATAGATAGATAGATAGATAGATAGATAGATAGATAGATAAGAAAGGTATTTTATAACAATAGAGATATACAGTATATATAACATTATGATTTTGTTGTATTTGTAAAATTTCATTATTAAACAAAAGAATAGTAACAGCAGATATGCATAAAATGTTACATATATGTAAATATGAAAGGCACTATATGAGTGATACATAGATAAATAAGAATAGCACTATATATATATATATCCATCCATCCATCCATTATCCAACCCGCTATATCCTAACTACAGGGTCATGGGGGTCTGCTGGAGCCAATCCCAGCCAACACAGGGTACAAGGCAGGAAACAAACCCTGGGCAGGGCACCAGCCCACCGCGGGGTGCGCACACACACCAAGCATACACTAGGGACAATTTAGAATCGCCAATGCACCTAACCTGCATGTCTTTAGACTGTGGGAGGAAACCAGAGCGCCCGGAGGAAACCCACACAGACACGGGGAGAACATGCAAACTCCACTCAGGGAGGACCCGGGAAGCGAACCCAGGTCTCCTAACTGCGAGGCAGCAGCGCTAACACTGCGCCACCGTATATATATATATATATATATATATATATATATATATATATATATATATATATATATACAGTATATATGTATATACTAGACAAAGAGCCCGTTTCAACAACGTAAGATGAAACGGGCATGAGTGGAATAGTAATAAGTATAAGCACCACAAACCTGATATAGGTGTATTGAATGAATGTGTAATTAGGCCTTGAGCTGTAGTCGAAATCGCCTTTCAGACCTCTAGAGCTTTAATCGAGGTCGCCTTTCTCTTTGAATTTTTGCGGCTGTAAATCCGCCGCCTCCCGTGATGTTGGCGTTGGATGTCGGTCGAAGTCGCCTTTATCTTTGAATTTTCGCGGCCATAAATCCGCCGCCTGCCACATTGTTGGTCTCGTAATGTTTTTCGGGCAGCTGCGCAGAAGGCGACTGCGCATTTGGCTTCGGACAGACGTGAGTGAGGAGACTGGCAAATTATGTATTAAGATATATATATATATTGTCACAGGAGGCTGGGGGACAGACCCAGTCAGGACGCCTGGAAGGACTGGGAGGTGGCGTATTCGTCCTCCAGGCCACGAGGGGGCAACCGCCCTGGATCAGGAGAGGACCACGGGAAAGGAGCAAGGAGGCTTAAGCCCTTTGGGGCCCGTGGCCACCGCCAAGGGGCGCCCCAAGCCTCAGAGAGCCTGGGAGGCATTCACTTCCACCACACCCAGGAAGATGGATGAGGAGCCTTCCAGGGACACCCGGAGTGCTTCCGGGTGCAAGGGCAGCACTTCTGCCACACCAGGAAGTGCTGCAGGAAGAATGTCATCAGGCACCTGGAGCACATCCGGGTGGGAATAAAAGGGGCCGCCTCCCTACAATCGGGGAGCTAGAGTCGGGAGTGGGAGCAGGATGAGGCTCCTGTGGAGAGAGGAAAGGCGGCCCACGGAGTAGGGGTGACTGGTGCTGGGAGCACAGTGTGCTGTGCGGGACTGTGTAAAGTGCAAAGAACTGTGAATAAACGTGTGCTTTTGATAAAGATGTGGTGTCAGTCTGATTGTGTCCGGGCATGTCTCACAATATATATATATATATATAATTACATAATAATATTTATAATCGATCTCAAGAGACAATTGCAGTGTTAAATACGGCCAGCTCCCACTATGACCAGTGAGTTATTGGGTGGTCCGCAGTATGAAACTTATTTATTTACTGCATGTGTTTTTTCATTCAGCAGTTTTTCTTGTAGATTTCAGGACATCACTGGACATCACAGAGTCCTCTCTGCAGAAGTCTGATGTATTGAGAGAGTTCCTTTTTTGTCCTGACATGCAGTGTGAATTGGGGGACCATGTATACATAAGTTTGTGCCTCCCTAATGGTGTTCGGTGAATTCAGTTTGCCACAGGTGACCTCCAATCACATTCCAGACACATCTCAAGGAGATCCACAGCAAATGGGATGGATCTGCACACGACTTGGGGTGCCAGAGAAAAGAACACGTATAGAGATGACAGAATTCACTTGTTGAGTTTTAGTAAATTTGCAGACCTTTCTGAAAACACCTTTTCACTTTGTCATTATGGGTTACTGAGTGTAGATTGAGGGGCAAAAATGACAAATGCGTCCTTTTACAACTAAATCTGCAACACAAGGAAATGTGCAGTAAAGGGATCTCAAGACTTCCTGAATCTGCTCTATATTCATATTATATTTATATTATAATCAGCCAAAGAAATTTCTTAATTTCTAAATTCTTAAAAATAAGCAGAAAGTGTTTTTTTTTTTAACTTCTCACCTGTTGAGTGTTTAATTTTTTTTTATGCAACTCATCCTATTATCTGACTTTCCCATTTAAATTCCTGAATGCGTCTTTTTTAATGTCGCTGCTTTATTAGTACGTATTCATTTCTACAGATGGCTGCACATACAGTAGTGCTAAATAAGCGAAGTCATTACAGTGACAGTAGAGACATCTCATAACGAGGTCGGTTTTTATGCCGCACTTCATAAAACATCTCAGTGACCTGTCCGCCTTTATCATTTAATGAGAAATATTCTTGGCTTTGGTCACGTGGCTCAGAATTTGTGTAAAGTAATCAATTTGTGATTTAAGACTGTCCCTTATCTTGGCTCTTTGGCTCCTCATTTTCAATTAAATTCCCTATCCAATTTCTTTTTTCCATTTCTTAATAATTTTACAGTTAGATTTTAATGCTCCAAGGTTTTCATGAAATCAAATCAATTAGTCTTCATTTTGCAACAATGTCTAAGCTCAATTATTTAATGATAAGCTGCCAGTACTGGAAGGGACTTTAAAATCTTAAGGGACTGGGGCGCATCCCACCACCCACCAGCCACTTAATCAGAACTAATAAAAAGAAAACAAAATGACCCTACACATTACAGCACATGTCGACAAGAACCACCAAGGGGGGCTAGTGCCTGTCACTGCATGGGCTGTCCAAGATGGTGCTTCTCTAAGGGCATCAAAGCAACAAAGACTACCAGCAGGAAAGGACAGCTGACTGTGTGAGGGTTAGGTTAGGGGACAGCATTGGAAAGAATATAGGGGTCCAGCTTTATGTGGTCTGCACCTTTAAACATGTTATGGGGATAATGGTAGGACTATGAGACTGAGGTTGGACCTTAACGTAAGTGGTGTTGTCCTGGGATTGAGAAAATGCAAAGAGACACACATTAGAACACACACACACACAGATAGATAGATAGATAGATAGATAGATAGATAGATAGATAGATAGATAGATAGATAGATAGATAGATAGATAGATAGATAGATAGATAGATAGATAGATAGATAGATAGATAGATAGATAGATAGATAGATAGATAGATAGATAGATAGATAGATAGATAGATAGATAGTGTGGACAAGAGAGGGCACTCCAGCTCCCCAAACACTCAACACAAACAGGCTTGGACACAAGTATAAAAATAGAGAGAGTTTATATTGTGGGAAACTCTAGTTAGGCAAGCGTTTCCCACCACTGCCAGGATAAAATAGACAGACAGACAGACAGACAGACAGACAGACAGACAGACAGACAGACAGACAGACAGACAGACAGACAGACAGATAGATAGATAGATAGATAGATAGATAGATAGATAGATAGATAGATAGATAGATAGATAGATAGATAGATAGATAGATAGATAGATAGATAGATAGAGTCCTCTCTGCTGAAGCCTGAAGTGTCGAAGCTCCATTACTGTGCTAAGGTCATCTCTACTTCCACTTCCCTAAAGACCTCTCAGTGCTGCTCTGCCTTTTTGCTATAGCGTCTTAACCAAGCCAACACAGAAAGAATTCTAATTTGTCGATTCACGAGTGAATTTTATTAAAATTCAAAGGTCCTGTCCAGGCTGGATGTCTCCATCTTGATTCTCAGAATCAGTGGTTCCACCTTACCAGTCACTCTCCTCTCCTCTTGTCCTTTCCACTGTGTTTCAAACTACAACCGGACTTGACTCAAAAAGGGCCTTGCCATTTTGGCTTAGTTTGTATCTTCTTTCCTTACATAACAAAAAGACACTCAGTGATGGTGGTGGAGTACAGAATTTGAAGGCAAGATGTTTCGACACTTGAAGGTCTTTTATTTTTTGTCCCACCCTTTATCTCCTTAGAGGTTGGCAGCACTACAGTCCATCACCTCCCGTCTCACACAGCGGTCTACTCACTTTACTGGCATCTCACCCAAACCCTCTCAGTATCAGATGATTCCATGATATGCTGACTTACAGTCAACAGCTCAGTCTTAGCAGATGCAGTCCAGAGGACAGACCTTTACCTCAGTCCCTTCCCATAGTTTAGGGATATAACACTGTAAAATAATCCAGACGCTGATTCTTCTAGTTTTATTTTCCTGCACATATTCATGTCTCAGGTCCAGCTCTCTGACAAAGTAGGGCACAGATGGCAGCTGGATGAAGGCTTCCTGGCTCTCCGTCCTTCTCTGTCTCCCTCTTTCTCTTACGCACAGGTTTGTTTTCACCTTGGGTGTCCCTTTATTTATTTTTTTTTGGAGCAGATTGACTGCAGATGTAATCATGGAAATCAGCCCTGATCCATCAGTCATAAGTGACAGCCACAATCACCTGCCAGGATGACTCAGTTAGTTACCAAGGAGAAGCGACAGCCCCACAGAGTGCCCACCATGCCTGCCGCGTTTCTTACTGCCTTGCAGAACGTTGAAAAAGACAAAGTGAGATTAAAAAAATATATATATATATATATATATATATATATATATATATATATATATATATATATATATATATATATATATACAGTATATAAATCAAATAATGGCCAGGGGAGTGTATAAGTGTGCGTAAATGTGTAAGCATAAGAAGCGGAAGGAAGCATAAGAGAGGAAGGATTATAGGGAGACAGCAAAGTGTGAAATATAATCAACTCTCTCACTTTTCTGAGCCTGATGACACAAGAGAGAGGGATGATTATAGGGAGACAGCAGAGTAGAGCGGACAATTGACTCTGTGTGCTCTTGTGAGAGTGGAAACAGGAGAGAGAGGGATGACTATAGGGAGAGAGCAGAGTAGAGAGAACAACTAACTATTGCTCATCTGAGAGTGGAAACATACGGGATGGATGATTATAGGGAGACAGCAGAGTAGAGCAGACAATTGACTCTGTGTGCTCATCTGAGTGTGGAAACATATGAGGGGGATGATTATAGGGAGACAGCAGAGTACAACTAACTCTATGTGCTCATCTGAGAGTGGAAAATTACGAGGGGGATGATTATAGGGAGATAGCAAAGTAAAGCAGACAATCAACTCTGTATGCTCATCTGAGAGTGGAAACATATGAGGGAGTGATTATAGGGAAAGAGCAAAGTACAGCGGACAATTGACTCTGTGTGCTCATCTGAGAGTGGAAACATATGAGGGGGTGATTATAGGGAGACAGTAAAGTACAGAACACAATCACGTCATGTATTTTTCTGGAGGTGGAAACATAAGAAAGGGATGATTATAGGGAGACAGCAGAGTACAGAGCACAATCAACTCTAGATGCTCATCTGAGAGTGGAAACACAAGAGAGGGAAAGAGCAAAGTAAATTGGACAATCGACTCTGTGTGCTCATCTGAGAGTGGAAAAATATGTGGGGGATGATTATAGGGAGACAGTAAAGTACACAGCATATTTAACTTTACCTGCTCATCTGATGGTGAAACAATAAGAGAGGGATGATTATAGGAAGACAGTAAAGTACAGAGCACAATCACCTCAATGTGTTTTATTTGAGGTGCAAACATAAGAGAGGGATGATTATAGGGAGACAGTAAAGTACAGAGCACGTTTAACTCTGTCCACTCCTCTGAGGGTGAAACAATAAGAGAGGGATGATTACAGGGAGCAAATAAAATACAGAGCACAATCGTCTCTATGTGCTCCTCTGAATCTGAATGCACAATGGGAGGGATGGTCATAGGGAGACAGCAAAGCACGGAGCAGAATAAACCATAGCACTTTTCTGAAAACACATGGGAGGGATGATTATAGAAAGTCAACAAAGTTCAGCGCATAATCAACTCTATGAGCTCTTATGATCCCAAAAACACATTAAAAGGGATGATAACAGGGAGTCAGCAAAGTATGGAGTCTAATTAAATAGATGTGCTCTAGCATCACAGAGAGATGATTATAAGGCATTAATAAGATAAAGAGTTCAGTCAACTCTGTGTGCTCGTCTGAGCCTGGCTGCACAATGAAGTTAGCTCCTGGCTTACAAGATGTGGGGTCACCTTGCCCACTTAGAAATCCCAGACAGTCTCCTGAATGTCTTTGTAGAAACCCCTGAATGCACACCCTCCATTATAGTATATATAAATCCCAAGACTCAATGAGCATCGGTCCAGAATCCAGGATTTCACTTTAGAGATCAAAGGCTTCTATATTAAGTATGGTGCCACCTGGTGGTCTCAAGTGTCAACTTTGGATACTACGGACCACAAAGATGAAATCATGAAAAAGGAAACCAGCACATTAAATGGCTCAACGTTGGGTACTGCGATCTGGTTGAAACACCAACAGGAATGGAGGGTCCCTCCAAGGAGTGAGGATGGGGGTCTCCCTACTATAAATGACAGCAGACCCACAACAAGCAAAAACCAACCTCCAAAACGATTAGCACACTCAATGTGCCACCAACGCCACCTCAGAGGCAGAAATGGAAAAGTCGTCAGTGTCTGTCATTCCCTCAAGGTCATTCTTGAAAGGCTTAGGTAAAATAATCTCTTACAAAGAAACATTGAATGAGAATCTACTGAGAGAAAAAAAAAGACAAGAACCGCTGACCTAGTTTTGAGAGTTTTTTCCAAAGCCGTTATTAATAAAACATGCAACATCCGTCACTCATAAAAGTTTACATAGCTTGGGACAGATGACTTGACTCTCGGCACGCTTTCTTTATTGTTATTATCATCAGCCCACTCTTTTCTAGAGCTGAGTGGCGCAGTGGTTAGCCATCACTGCTCATGGATCCCAAAGCCACTTGTCACCTATGTGGAAATCGCCTGGTCTCCCTGTGTCACTTTTTGGGTGGAGTATTCCTTCAAGAGTCTCAAAGCGTGTTTCTCTCCATCATTTATCTTTCACAATGGCCAAATTAAAAGTACCTCATAGATTTTTCTGGTTTCAACTCTAACTTTGAAATGTCCTCTTTTTAGGCCTCTGTCTATCTATTTCTGCCATTCTGCCATATGTCATTTCTTATTGTTGGAAAAGTAAGTCTACCATTGTCTCTAATGTCTGCCATTTCCCCCTCAAGTTGCCGTTTCCTAGAAGTGTCTAGCATTCTCTGAGATCAATTGGGAGAAAGAGTTTTCCCTTTCAGCTGTCCGATGTTTGAGCCCATTTCAAATTTCCCCACAGCATCTCAATGGGATTCAGATCTAAGCTTTGACTTAACCTTACATTTCTTTCTTTCTTTCTTTCTTTCTTTCTTTCTTTCTTTCTTTCTTTCTTTCTTTCTTTCTTTCTTTCTTTCTTTCTTTCTTTCTTTCTTTCTTTCTTTCTTTCTTTCTTTCTTTCAGATAAGCCTGCTCATTGTTGTAAAATAATCAGGCCTACCATAGAAAACTTGACAATACAGTAATCCCTCCTCCATCGCGGGGGTTGCGTTCCAGAGCCACCCGCGAAATAAGAAAATCCGTGAAGTAGAAACTATATGTTTATATGGTTATTTTTATATATTTTAAGTCCTTATAAACTCTCCCAGATGGTTTATAAATATTCCCCATACAGTTATACAGCTGTGATGGACGACCGGCTACAGACTGCGGTCGCCACCCCCAGGCCGCTAGGAGGAGCCCTCCGGACAGCATGATGGTGCCCCGAGTTCCAGCAGGGCCTCATGGACTTTGTAGTTTATATACACAGCCCTGTTGGATACCTTGGGGACCACCGGGAGTCACTGTAGGGGGGCTAGTGTGCTCTTGCGTGCCCTATAACCCGGGAGTGTGTCACAGTCACGTGACTGGAAGAAACGACGTACTCCCGGGGTGATGAAGAGGACTGTTTACCCTGACCCGGAAGGAAACGGACTTGTGGGTTTTGCCAGGAACCATTTCCGGGTCAGGGCATATAAAAGGACTATGGGAAAGCCCAGACACTGAGCTAAGCTGGGAGGTAGGGTGGCGAAGTGTCTGGGTGAGGAGGATTGTGTTTATTATTGGGAGAGAATATTGTTTATGAATAGTGTGGTGGAAAGGGTGCTTTGTGCATGTGAAGACAAGAAAATAAATAAGTCTTGTGATTTTACGTGTCTGGAGTGGTACCTGAGGGTTCAAGAAGTGGACAAAGGGCTTATCTGCTACAACAGCATAAACCCTTTATATTCTCTTAGTTATTAGGTAAGATTCGTTGAAATTATGTATGTAAACACAGTTTATATACTACTCACAAACATACGTATCGTATATCATTGAGGAGTTTTATTTAATACGTAATCCAGTTTTAAACATATTGTAATTGAGTAGGTAATATAAAAATACATGAAAAATCTATAACATGTAAATGCTGTACATAAAACCAAAATGTTATTTTAAAGATACTGTAGAGCGTGTTTCCTCCAAGTGCTCCGGTTTCCTCCCACAGTCTAAAGACATGCAGGTTAGGTGGATTGGTGATTCTAAATTGGCCCTAGTGTGTGCTTGGTGTGTGGGTGTGTGTGTGTGTGTCCTGCGGTGGGTTGGCACCCTGCCCGGGATTGCTTCCTGCCTTGTGCCCTGTGTTGGCTGGGATTGGCTCCAGCAGACCCCCGTGACCCTGTGTTTGGATTCAGCGGGTTGGAAAATGGATGGATGGATGTAGAGCGTCTCTGATATCACATTTGTTACAGCCATTACGATAGACAGGCCACCGGCAATAAATACCTACAATGCAAGGAAAAAATTGTATAAAATGTGTGCAATGTTACAATAAATGTACAACCCCAAATCAGAAAAAGTTGGGACAGTGTGGAAAATGTGAATAAAAAAAGAAAAAAGTTATAAATTCTCCTCAAATTTTATTTCATTGCAGACAGTATGAACACAAAATAATTCCTGTTTTTTTTTGTCAACATCATTTGATTTGTAAATAAATATCCATTCTTGCCATTCAGGCTTGCAACACATTTCAAAAAAAGTTGGGACAGTACAGCATTTACCACTTTGTACAGTTTCCCTGTCTTTTAACAGCACTTAAAAGACGTTTAGGCATTGAAGAAATCAAGTGACTAAGTGTTGCAGGTGTTAGTTTGTCCCATTCTTCCTGCAAACAACGTTTTAGGTGCGCAACAGTACGGGGTCTTCGTTGACACATTTTTCGTTTCAAAATGCGCCAAACATTCTCTACAGGAGACAAATCAGGGCTGCAGGCAGGCCAGTCAAGCATCCGCACCCTCTTCTTACGCAGCCATGCCTTTGTTATGCGCGCAGTATGTGGTTTGGCATTGTCTTGCTGAAATAAGCATGGGAGTCCCTGGAAAAGACGTTGTCTTGAAGGCAGCATTTGTTCCTCCAAAACTGAGATATACTTCTCAGCATTGATGGTGCCATCGCAGAAGTGCAAGTTACCTTTGCCGAAGGCACTGACACAACCCCATACCATGACAGACCCTAGCTTTTGGACTTGTATCTGGTAACAGTCTGGATGGTCCTTTTCCTCTTTGGTCTGCAGCACACGGCGTCCATTTCTTCCAAAGAAGATGTGAAAAACCGATTCGTCTGACCACAATACACGTTTCCACTGCACAATGGACCATCCCAGATGCCTCCGAGCTCAGAGAAGTCGACGGCTCTTCTGGACACTATTTATGTAGGGCTTCCTTTTGGCACAGTACAGTTTTAGCTGGCATTTCCTAATGTAACTACATACTGTAGTGCTTGAGAGTGACTTCCTGAAGTAGTCCTGAGCCCACACAGTTATATCATTTATTGATGAATGACAGTTTTTAATGCAGTGCCGTATGAGGGCTCGGAGATCACGGCCATTCAGTTTAGGTTTGCGCCCTTGGCCTTTGCGCATGGTAATTTCTCCAGATTCCCTGATTCTTTTCACTATGTTAAGCACTGTAGAGGGAGAAATGCCCAAATCTCTTCCTATCTGTCTTTGAGAAACGTTTATCTTCATCATTTCAAAGATTTTTGCCCGCACTTGGTGGCAAACTGGTGATCCTCTGCCCATCTTTGCTCCTAAAGGAGTAGGCCTTTCCTCGATGCTGCTTTTGTACCGAATCATGATTGCAATCACCTGTTAACATCACCAGTTTCAAATCACATCATTATTTAGTTATTATATCTCATTACTACCCCTTAATTGCCCCCATCCCAACTTTTTTTGAAATGTGTTGCAAGCCTGAATGGCAAGAATGGATATTTATTTACAAATCAAATGATGTTGACAAAAAAAAACATGAATTATTTTGTGTTCATACTGTCTGCAATGAAATAAAATTTGAGGAGAATTTATAACTTGCTTTTTTCTTTTTTTATTCACATTTTCCACACTGTCCAAACTTTTTCTGATTTGGGGTTGTACATACATGTACTAAGTATGTAGAAAAATAGTTTTGGGTACTCACCAACTTGTCAGATAACGATGACATTTACTGCACTGTCACAGCTGTTCTAAAGGAGCCTCTTCAGGCGACTGTGTAGCACCGCCGTCGTCTTCTTCCACTGAAGGCGTACTAGGCAGTGTTTTGCGTGTAAGGAACATCGTGATGGGCAGTTGTTGGCGCTGCTTTTTCATTTGTGTAAAGAGGTTCCTATACACTTCCGTGGCGCCGTCAAGAGCATTTTTAAATTGCAAAGAACGAATCATTTGCGGGTTCCATTCTTCAACTGATGTCTGGAGATCTTTTGCCATTCGTAGAATGGTCGCGAGACGCTCGAGAGTTAGCACAGCACCCAGGAGCTTAACCGCATGCTCTGATTGGGTAGCTTCTCAGCCATCCGCCAATAGTGTCCCTTGTTTGAATTCAAATGCGTCCCTTGTTTGAATTCAAATGGGCAAATCAACTGAGGAAGCACACGTACTGTAGACCGCAGACATCCACGAAGCAGTGAAAAATCCGCGATATATATTCACATATGCTTACATTTAAAATCCGCGATGGAGTGGAGCCGCGAAAGATGAAGCGTGATATAGAGAGGGATCACTGTAATGGTAGGGTCATGAGCAGCCATGGAGTACAGCTGAGGGCTCAGAACACGACCCTGTGGAGCCCCTGTGCTGAGAGTGAGGAATGATGAAGTGTGGTCATCCACTCGAGCTACCTGGGGGTCTGCCTGTCAGAAGATTAAAAATCCCACTGGTAAGTCTTGTGCGTTTCTTGACACTTGAGGTCAGTAGTGAGGGTGACTACAAGAAATTTGAATCTTGCACAATCTTTTGAGTCTGTCTGCTAACAGCTACCACCGCCTTTCCTTTTCAACATCCATTGTGGTTATTGTCCTCACTACCTAAAGTACCTGATATGCTTCTCCTCTTCTCCCAAGCTTTCCCCAGACCTTGGCCCCATTAACTCCATTGGCATTTGCTCAGTTCCAGTTCTAGTTCCAATCCCAAGAGGAGCGGCCCCAGTACAGCAGCCTCAAAGCAATGGCAGCAGAGCAAAGAGAAGGCGATTTGCTTTGCTACGCCACTTTGCCCCCGCACTGTAAGGTGCCTTCAAGCGCAGTGCTGAAGCTGCATTGAGAGATAAGCGATTTCACCCCCCCACCCCCAGCCCCCCTTTTAGTTTTATGCCCCAGGCAACTTTGCTGCTGCATTATTATGTCTTTTGCACATTTGAACACATTTAATGGACTGTTTAATGAACAATTTAAAAATTGGCAGAAAAAGAGAGCACTGAATGAGAGGAAAACGGAACAGTGAGTAAAGCTGTAATGAAATATGAGGCTTTGGACAAATTAACTTGGCTTTGCATTGTTTTTAATACACTGGATTTGAATAATGGGCCATTATTGAGCCAATGATGGACTGCGTGCCCATCTCTTGCTCTTGGTGAGGCTGCAACTGAAAATGGAGTCAAACTCAACACTGGCAGTCAAAAGGCAGAAAAGCTCCTTGAATGGGCACACACCCTTTATTTTTGCCGGGCACTCTTCAATGGCAGAGGGGTACAGCAGATACCATGACTGGTCCCTGTCTGTGTGGGGTCATGGGGTCAGTAGAGAGTGCAGTGACATTCTGAGTTGCATGTGCCATGAATAGTGAGGACTACTCAGCGTGATTTATTAAAGCAGGCCCTTTGGACTTGCAGATGCACCCATGATTGGGTTGAAATTCCTGTTTGTCATTGTCATGTAGCCCACAGGTTAGATTTCTTCTTCTTCCTCTTCATCTCTTCCCACTGCTATGCTAGGAAGAACCTTCTCCATACAGCTCAGTTCTGCGCCTCCTCTCCAGTCAGACACTGTTCCTTCAGATTTTCTTATGTTAAAATCCAGTAAGTGCTCAAATCGCTGGCCTTGCGTACCACGTGTACTTTTTCCCACCCCATATATACAGGTATATTACAATTAGCCAGAATGCCTATGTCATGTCAGCACGTTTAGCTAGACAGCTAATTAGGTGGGAGCAGTAGGGCTCTGACACAACACACTTTTTGTACCAGTGGCACCCTTTACCCAGTGCCTCGTTTGGCACCTGAATGACTCCATGTCATAATCGACTGCTCAAAACAAATTACAGGAACACTTTGAAAACAACATCAGATCTCAATGGGAAAAAAATCCTGCTGGCTATCTCTACTGATATGGACTGGTATGGTAATGTGTTAGGAACGAAAGGATGGCACATCGTGTGATGGAAATGAAAATGATCAACCAACAGAGGGCTGAATTCAAAGACACCCCAAAAATCAAGTTGTGAAAAAATGATGCGGCAGGCAGGCCCGTCCTTTTGTTGAAATTTCATTGCAGCAACTCCAAATGGTACTCAGTAGTTTGTACACACCCCCCCACCACCACGTGTTTGTATGCATGCCTGGCAATGTCGGGGAGGAGGGGGAGCATGCTTCTAATGAGATGACGGATGGCGTCCTGGGGGATCTCCTTCCAGCTCTGGACCAGGGCATCACTGAGCTCCTGGACAGGCTGAGGCGTCGGATGGGCCAAAACATAATGTCCCACCCAGAGGTGTTCCATTGGATTGAGGTCAGGCCAGCAGAGCATGGGGGCCAATCAATGGTATCAATTCCTTCATCCTCCAGGAACTGCCTGCATACTCTCGCCACATGAGGCCGGGTATTGTCATGCACCAGGAGGAACCCAGAACCCACTTCACCAGCATAGGGTCTGACGATGGGTCCAGTGATTTCATCCCGATACCTAATGGCAGTCAGGGTGCTGTTGTCTAGTCTGTAGAGGTCTGTGCCTCCCTCCATGGATATGCCTCCTCTGACCATTATTGACCCACCACCAAAACGGTCATGCTGAACGATATTACAGACAGCATAACGTCCTCCACGACTTCTCCAGATCCTTTCACGTCAGTCACATGTGCTCAGGGTGAACCTGCTCTCATCTGTGAAAAGCATATGGTGGACCTGCCAATTCTGGTATTCTATGGCAAATGCCAATCACGCTCCACAGTGCCCACTAGAGGACACTGGGCCCTCAGGCTGCCCTCATGAAGTCTGTTTCTGATTGTTTGGTCAGAGACATTCACACCAGTGGCCTGCCTGCTTGCTGGAGGTCATTTTGTAGGCTCTGGCAGTGCTCATCCCGTTCCTCCTCACACAAAGGAGCAGATACCAGTGGGTCCTGCTGATGGGTTAAGGACCTTCTATGAGGGGCCCTGTCCAGCTCTTCTATAGTAACTGCCTGTCTCCTGAAATCTCCTTCATGCCCTTGAGACTGTGCCTGGAGACACAGCAAACCTTCTGGCAACGGCACGTATCGATGTGCCTGCCAGCCTGGAGAAGTTGGACTACCTGTGCCACCTCTGTAGGGTCCAGGTATGGCCTCATGCTACCAGTAGTTACACTGACCGTAGCCAAATGCAAAACTAGTGAAAAAACAGATGAGGAGGGAAAAATGTCAGTGGCCTCCACCTGTTAAACCATTCATTTCTGTTTTGGGGGTCGTCTCATTGTTGCCCCTCTAGTGCACCAAAGCAGCTGAAACTGATGAACAAGCCCCTCTGCTACTTCACTGACGAGATCAATAGCCCAGAAGTGTCAGTGACTTGATGCTATACTCTCATTAAAATGTTTTTTGAGCAGTATATATTGCCTAAACTGAGGGGTTACTCCAAATCTAATGACCCCAACATGTCTATCAATACGTTTACTGTACTTCTGGAATATTCTCTGGTTCGTGACATCTACTTTGCATGCCAGTTTTCATGTGGACTGGACAAAAGTGTACAACGATTGTTTTCTTCACAGAATATATTTGACAAATACTTCAAAGCAGCAAGCAATAATTGTGTTTTCTTTTTCTACAGTGGTTGCAGATTCATAAATTGAAGACCTTTCCGTAATTGCTGACAAACCAGAGGGGAGTCTGCTTCCTAGACATTTCTAGAAATAACATTTCAAAGTTCCCTAAATTAGAAATGCATGTTATTAACTGAATGGAAGACTCCCTCCAGCACTCTGTGTGTCCACGTTGGTGACCCGGAGTTGGCTAGTGACAGAGAGTTTAAGAGTGATTTATGGAGTGGCAGAGCAACCTGGAGTCGGTCACTGCATACTGAGGTGCCGGTAATCCTGAGCCAACAGATACTGCAATCTGACATTTGGTCTGCCGGTTGGTGTCTGCCCATCTGGAGTGGCTCGCAAGCAGTGATCAATTTTGTTTGGCTTGCCCATCAGGATATTCAGTCATCTTCTATTCATCATGCCCGTTTGCCATCCCCTATAGCAAAAAGCCTGTGCAAGTTCGGGAAGAATAAAAGTGGCAGCATTTGAGAGTTTCATTTGGGAAGCATGCTGATTTTATTTCGCCTTTGGCTTTTGAGAAGTGTAGCACTTTTGCATAAGTGCATTTTTGATTTTGCCTTACTTGCTAAAATGAAATCCTTCAATCTGTGCAGCGGACCATCCTGTTAACAGATCTTACAGTCAAAGTGGATACTCTTTACTCAATATGGCACAATAAAAGAGGCTCTTCTTCATCTGTGTCTTCTGGCTGCTCCCGTTAGGGGTTGACACAGTGGATCATCTTATTCCATATCTTCCTGTTCTCATCATCTTGCTCTGTCACACCCATCACCTGCATGTCCTCTCTCACCACATCCATAAATCTTCTCTTAGGCCTTCCTCTGTTCCTCTTCCCTGACAGCTCTATCCTCACCATCCTTTTCCCAATATACCCAGCATCTCTCCTCTGCACATGTCCAAACCAACGCAATCTCGCCTCTCTGACTGTGTCTTCGAACCATCCACCCTGAGCTGACCCTCTGATGTCCTCATTTCTAATCCTCTCCATCCTCGTCACACCCAATGCAAATCTTAGCATCTTTAACTCTGCCACCTCCAGCTCTGTCTCCTGCTTTCTGGTCAGTTCCACCGTCTCCAACCCATATAACATTGCTGGTCTCACTACCATCCTGCAGACCTTCCCTTTCTCTTTTGCTGATACCCATCTGTCACAAATTACTCCTGACACTCTTCTCCACCCATTCCACCCTGCCTGCACTCTCATTTTTACTTCTCTTCCACAATTTCCATTACTCTGTAAGGTTGATCCCAAGTATTTAAACTCATCCACCTTCACCAACTCTACTCCCTGCATCCTCACCATTCCACTGACCTCCCTCTCATTTACACACATGTATTCTGTCTTGTTCCTACTGACCTTCATTCCTCTCCTCTCTAGAGCATATCTCCACTTCTCCAGGGTCTCCTCGACCTGCTCCCTACTCTCGCTACAGATCACAATGTCATCAGCAAACATCATAGTCCACGGAGACTCCTGTCTAATCTCGTCTGTCAACCTGTCCATCACCATTGCAAATAAGAAAGGGCTCAGAGCCGATCCCTGATGTCATCCCACCTCCACCTTGAATGCATCTGTCGCTCCTACCGCAGACCTCACCACGGTCACACTTCCCTCATACATATCCTGTACAACTCTTACGTACTTTTCTGCCACTCCCAACTCCCTCATACAATACCACAACTCCTCTCGAGGCACCCTGTCATATGCTTTCTCCAGGTCCACAAAGATGCAAAGCAACTCATCCTGGCCTTCTTTATACTTCTCCATCAACACCCTCAGAGTAAACATCACATCTGTGGTGTTCTTTCTTGGCATGAAACCAAACTGCTGCTCACTAATCATCACCTCACTTCTTACCCTACTGTAGCTTCCACTACTCTTTCCCATAACTTCATGCTGTGGCTCATCAGTTTTATCCCCCTGTAGTTACTGCAGTCCTGCACATCCCCCTTATTCTTAAATATCGGCACCAGTACACTTCTTCTCCACTTCTCAGGCATCCTCTCACTTTCCAAGATTCCATTAAACAATCTGGTTAGAAATTCCACTGCCATCTCTCCTATACACCTCCATGCTTCCATAGGTATGTCATCTGGACTAACGGCCTTTCCATTCTTTATCCTCTTCATAGTTGTCCTTACTTCCTCCTTGCTAATCCGTTGCACTTCCTGATTCACTATCTCCACATCATCCAACCTTTTCTCTCTCTCGTTCTCTTCATTCATCAACCTCTCAAACTACTCTTTCCATCTTCTCAACACACTCTTATCGTTTCTATCTTTATCCTTTATCACCCTAACCTGTTGCACATCTTTCCTAGCTCAGTCCCCCTGTCTAGCCCACCAGTCCTTTTCTCCCTCCTTAGTGTCCATCCTCTCATACAACTCATCATACGCCTTTTCTTTATCCTTCACCACCTCTCTCTTCACCTTGCGGTTTATCTCCTTGTACTCTTGTCTACTTTCTGCATCTCTCTGACTATCCCACTTCTTCTTCGCCATCCTCTTCCTCTGTATACTCTCCTGTATTTCCTCATTCCACCACCAGGTTTCCTTTTCCTCCTTCCTCTGTCCAGATTTCACGCCAAGCACCCTTCTTGCTGTCACCCTTACTACATCTGCTGTAGTTTCCCAGCTGTCTGGTAACTCTTCACTGCCACCCAGTGCGTGTCTCACCTTCTCCCTAAACTCAACCTTGCAGTCTTCCTTTTTCAACTTCCACCATTTGATCCTTGGCTCTGCCCTCACTCTCTTCCTCTTCTTGATCTCCAACGTCATCCTACAGACCACCATCCTATGCTGCTTAACTACACTTTCCCCTGCCACCACTTTGCAGTGTTCAATCTCCTTCAGATTGACTCTTCTGCATAGGATGTAATCCACCTGTGTGCATCTTCCTCAACTCTTGCACGTCACCCTATGTTCCTCCCTCTTCTTAAAATACGTATTCACCACAGCCATGTCCATCCTTTTGTCAAAATTCACCCTTGTTTGCTTCTGTCAAGCCCAGAAGATGACCTTAGTGACTAAACAGTATATAGAGAAAAGGGCACACTGTGTAATGGAAAGAATCGATGTTAAGATAAAGCAATCAGTGAAATGATGTATTAATTGAGGTTAGGTAATACAAACATAGCCATCATTTACAAAACTTTTATAAATAATGAAAAGGTTAAATAAAAGGAGAACAAGGATCGAGACTCTGGCTGTACCATAACACACACTTACACAAACAGGCACCTCACTTGAAATCGTCAAATGGAATTCAATTTGAACTAAAACACGCACACCACTTGGAACCTGAAAGCTAAAATTTTGAGCCCCCTTGCCATACTTCCAGCTGTATTATGAAATTTAGGAAGATAAATGTTGTGGGCTGCTATCTCAGAGACCCCCGGCTTCATCCCAGAACTGGGCACTGCCTATTTGAAGTGTGCACATTATTCTGGTGCCTATTTTACCTCATTAACTCAATCGATTGGATGAGTTAGGTTACAAGGCATGAGTGTGTGTGCCCACCTTGGTCAGACTGGCACCCATTCCAGGATTGCCCCCCATCTAATGCTGCCTGATGTGTGGCTGCAGCACAGCATTAGCGGCGGAGGGCTTGACTTCTTTGCCGACGAGCTCTTGGAAGACACACAAGTCCAGGTGTTAGCCGAAAATGTGAGAAAGCCCCCCGTAATTAGCAGATGGCCTGGTAATTGCAGCAAAGGCATCCTGGGCTCAGGATTAGCATAATTAGGAAGTGCTGAAGATGCTCCAGCAGTCGGAAAAACAAAATAACTTGCGGGCAAAGGGAAGGCCACGTTTTTTCATCTACACTTGAGGCTCATGACATTTGGAACTGGAAAAGCAGCTGCAGTGAATTAAAAATAAAATGGCACACTAAAATCTCAGTCAGTGTCAGCAACTGTGTGTCAGTTTTCAGTCAAATCCAAGCTGAAGTGTGAGGGGCAATCAGATGGTTGGTGCAGAAAAAAGAAAGTGGCCTTTGGGTAAATTCAGTATATCCGTGTTGCTTACACTTTTTTTTCTAGAGACCCAATCTCGCCCTCTTAGTGTCTATGGTGACCATCAGATTAGGAGAGGCTTTTAATGTTATATGTAGTGACCTTTGGTTTGAGAAAGGTGCTCTATAAATAACACTTGTTATTCTTCTTCTTATTATTATTCTACTTTGTCTTATAATTGTTGTTGTTTTTGTCCTTTTTGCTCTTGCTCTTCTTGTTCTTCATCTTCTTCTTCATCTTGTTGTTATTGTTCTTGTTCTTCTTCTTGTTCTACTTGTTCTTTGTTTTCTTCTTTTTCTTGTTGTTCTTCATCTTCTTATTGTTCTTCTCTTGTTCTTATTCTTCTTCATCTTATTGTTATTGTTGTTATTGTTCTTGTTGTTCTTCTTTTTCATCATCTTTTCGTTCTTCATCTTGTTGTTGTTTTCTTGTTCTGTATCATCTTCTTCTTATTGTTCTTCTTGTTCTTCTTCATCTTCTTGTTCTTTGTCTTGTTGTTCTTGTTCTTTATCTTATTATTATTATTGTTCTTCATCTTCTTGCTTTTCATCTTGTTGATCTTCTTCTTGTTCTATTTGTTCATGTTGTTGTTGTTCTTCTTATTATTATTATTCTTTGTCTTCTTTTTATTGTTGTTGCTCTTCTTTTTCTTTGTCTTCTTGTTCTTCTCTTTCCCTTACATCAATCCAGTAAGCAATCAGTCTTGACACAATCCCAACAAAACATCCCAGTATCTACTGACTCTTTTTCATTCACTTTTAACCCAAGTTCTTCTTGAACTTTCAGCAATGAATATTTCAAGATGGAAGACCTCCGGTGATCACCTTCTCAGCCCCACCTTCTAAGTTTTCAAGCCTCAGTGAGAAGACTAACATCTCTCTCCTCAGTGTGATCGGGTGTCGTCTCTCCAGCACTGCTGAGTGTAGTAGAGTGGGTGGGCACCAGCAAGTTTTGGGGAGGAGTTGATTCAGTGTTTTTTTCTTGCTTGCCTACAGCTCAGTATTCAAAATTCTTATGTGTTACCTGTGTGTTTCTGTGCTGTTGAATTTTTAATAAACATCTGATTGCAAAAAATAGAGAATGTAAAGTGAAAACACAGTAAGCAGTAAATCTTTACCTTGGAAATATACAATTGAATACTGTATTATAGGTGATAAGGGGCCTGCAGGGGGCGCACCAGCATTCCAAGCCCAACAGAGACAGACGCAGACACAGTTCTTTCACACACACACACACAGGCTTTTATTTTCTTTGTTGTGGGAAACTCTTACAATGCTCATTTACCACACCACAGTACAGTGTCAGTAAAGCACAAAGCAGCAGCACTTCTGTCTTCTGTTCTCTCTTTCTTCTCTCCGCCTCCACTCCTCCTCCAGCAAGCTTTGTCACCTACCTCCCAACTCTGGCTCCCAGAATGAAGGCAGTGGGCTTATTTTATGCTGAACCTGGGAGTACTTCCAGTGGTCCACTAATGTGGTCTGGAAACACTTTCGGGTAAGGTGGAAGCCTGAAAAAGAAGAACTCTGCAATCCCTGCAGCACCCCCTAGCGGCATCCACAGAACCCAACAGGGCTGTGCTGAACTCCAACTCCCAGGAAGCCCTGTGGGATTCCAAGGCACTGCTGCCATCTAGTGATCTGGGGGAGATAATGCCCTGTGTATGTTCTCTCCCCTGGTTCTTCCTTTAAGAAGGTGTCCCAGCTGGGCAAGGGTGCCAACTGTCCACCACGACAGTCATGTAAAAAAGTAAGTGCACCCCATGAAATGTTTTAGATAGATAGATAGATAGATAGATAGATAGATAGATAGATAGATAGATAGATAGATAGATAGATAGATAGATAGATAGATAGATAGATAGATAGATAGATAGATACTTTATTAATCCCAATGGGAAATTCACATTCTTCAGCAGCAGCATACTGATACAATAAATAATATTAAATTAAAGAATGATAATAATGCAGGTGAAAAACAGACAATAACTATGTATAATGTTAAATGTTAACGTTTACCCCCCCGGATGGAATTAAAGAGTCGCATAGTTTGGGGGAGGAACGATCTCCTCAATCTGTCAGTGGAGCAGGACATTGACAGCAGTCTGTCGCTGAAGCTGCTCTTCTGTCTGGAGATGATACTATTTAGTGGATGCAGTGGATTCTCCATAATTGATAGGAGCCTGCTGAGCGCCCGTCGCTCTGCCACAGATGTTAAACTGTCCAGCTCCATGCTAACAATAGAGCTTGCCTTCCTCACCAGTTTGTCCAGACGTGAGGCGTCTTTCCTCTTAATGCTGCCTCCCCAGCACACCACTGCGTAGAAGAGGGCGCTCGCCACAACTGTCTGATAGAACATCCGCAGCATCTTATTGCAGATGTTGAAGGACGCCAGCCTTCTAAGGTAGTATAACCGGCTCTGTCCTTTCTTGCACAGAGCATCAGCATTGGCAGTCCAGTCTAATTTATCATCCAGCTGCACTCCCAGATATTTATAGGTCTGCACCATCTGCACACAGTCACCTTTGATGATCACTGGGTCTATGAGGGGTCTGGGCCTCTTAAAATCCACCACCAGCTCCTTGGTTTTGCTGGTGTTCAGGTGTAGGTGGTTTGAGTCGCACCATTTAACAAAGTCATTGATTAGGTCCCTATACTCCTCCTCCTGCCCACTCCTGATGCAGCCCATGATAGCAGTGTCATCAGCGAACTTTTGCACATGGCAGGACTCCGAGTTGTATTGGAAGTCCGATGTATATAGGCTGAACAGGACCGGAGAAAGTACAGTCCCCTGTGGCGCTCCTGTGTTGCTGACCACAATGTCAGACGTGCAGTTCCCAAGACGCACATACTGAGGTCTGTCTTTAAGATAGTCCACGATCCATGCCACTAGGTATGAATCTAATCCCATCTCTGTCAGCTTGTCCCTAAGGAGCAGAGGTTGGATTGTGTTGAAGGTGCTAGAGAAGTCTAGAAACATAATTCTTATAGCACCACTGCCTCTGTCCAAGTGAGAGAGGGATCGGTGTAGCATATAGATGATGGCATCCTCTGCTCCCACCTTCTCCTGATATGCAAACTGCAGAGGGTCAAGGGCATGTTGAACCTGTGGCCTAAGGTGGTGAAGCAGCAGCCTCTCCATGGTCTTCATCACATGTGATGTAAGAGCAACAGGCCGAAAGTCTTTAAAACATAATAATAATAATAATAATAATAATAATAACAATAATAATAATAATAATAACTCTTTACTTTTATAACGCACAGTGTTTTTACATAGTGGACAGAGAGCCACTTCAACCACTATTAATGTGTAGCACCCACCTGGATGATGCGATGGCAGCCATTTTGCACCAGTACACTCACCACACAATAGCTGTTAGGTGGGTAAGGGGTGAGAGAGACAGAGACAGAGACAGAGAGACAATTAGAGACAGGGGATGATTAAGGGGCCAGAATGACTAGGCCGTGGTGGGCAATTTAGGTGGAACATCAGGGTATGGCCTACTCTTTATGAAGGACACCCAGGGATCCTTTATGACCACAGATAGTCAGGACTTGAATTTTACATCTCATTCGAAGGACGGCGCCATTTTTACAGCAAAGTCTCGCCGTCAAGGCACTGGGACATTGGGATTCACATTCAGACCACCAGGTACGCACCCCCCTGCTGGCCTCTTCAACATCTCTTCCAGGCTTTCCTTAGATGGTCTCCCATTCAAGTACTGGCTGGGCTGGAACATGCGTAGCTTCAGGTGGGTGTCCTGTCCTGAAGTGTAGGTGGTATATACGGACATATACAGATTTGATCTTCATTCAGGTAGCATCTATAGATAAAGATGATGTAATATAACAAACATCATGCCACATTCATATTGTGTAGCTCCTAGAATAATGTAAAGAAACATGAATGCAAATTTCACATGCGGAAAAAAGTAAGCCCACCCTCTTAGATATCTCTCCCACTTTTGTTGTACCTCTGATTGTCACATTTCTTATTTTGTCCTTTTTTTGTAACTCCACACATCCATCTTAATATTTTCTTTTCTGCCACGTTCAACTTCTGTTCTTTTTTTCTCAACTCCATATATCATTGCTGGTCATACCACTGTCGTCAAAAAATGTACCTTTAACCTTGGGCCACATGATACTCCCAATACCTTCTGCCATTTGTTCCTCTATGGGTTATCTCTGCCTGGAATTTTCCATCTTGTGCTACCACTCATCCTAGATCTTTAAACACAAACACTCTTTTTAATAGCAATCCCTGCAGGTTAACTTCTGAATCCTGATCCTCATTAATCCTCAGATACTCTGTCTTTTTTGTATTTGTCTTCAATCCCCTATCTTCCAAAGCCCTTCTTCATTCTTCCAACTTCCAAGTTTTCTATTGCTACACAACACAATTTCATCAGTAAAAAACCTGCATCGGGGGGATCAGTACTTTATGACCATGACTCAATGCACTCCTTCATCCATATCCTGAACAGTCCCCACACTGTTCCATTCCATTCTAACTACTGTGGTGCTAAGATGTCATCTGTTACACGGATGCGCTCAGGTCCTAATTTGGGATCCTGAGGTGGTTTGTCATGTTGTGGGTGCGGTAACGAGCTGTCTCAGTGCATGCTCCCAACTTCTGTGACCCCAGCTTTATCCCTCGATAGTTTCCAAAATCCTGAATGTCGCCCCTCTCCTTATAAATGGGTTCAATCACACTGTTCCTCCACTCCTCTGGTATTCTCTCCTGTTCATAGATCTTCTGCCTCAGATCCCACAAAGCATCTACTTCCTCTTCACCTAAACTCTTCCACACTTCTGTTGGTATTCCACCCAGTCCTGTTGTCTTGCCATTTTTCATTCTTTTCGGTGCCTCCTTTACTTCCTCCTTCCTTATTCTTGGTACTAAGTCTTCATTTGGGACTTCATCCCCAAATGCTACCCTTGGATTTTCTTCAAGTCCCCCTTCCATCTCTTCTTGATCCTATCATCCTCACTCAAGACCAGCCCTTGCTCGTCTTTCCTCTGCTTTTTATTTTATGTGTTAAATTTAAAGCAAGTGCAGAATGCTTTTATTACAGAGAGTGTGCTACATACAGTAGATATATTTCAAATAAATGAATTGTGTGATTTCAATAACACTCCCCCCCTTCCCAATTTTATACGGTTTTCATGTCATACATTTGGATGTGTCAATTTATTTTCTTTTAAAATAAGCTTACAGCAAAGAAACCCATAAATGAACAAATAATGAGTTGCTGGATCTCCAGTGCCTTCCGCTCAGGTAGACGGCAAAGAAAATAAAAATGAGAGTAAAGGAAATGCCGGCGTCTGTCAATTTATAATGAATTGTTATCGCAGTACCCGAATGAGTCATCCTGACAGTCTATAAAAAAAAAAAATAAAAATAAAAGTCATTTCATGCAAAACTTTGGCGGGTCTGTCACTCTCTGATTAATACTAAGTGTGCGGCTCTGACAACGTGAAGCTGTTCTGTGGCGGGAGACCCACAGGAAGCAAAGTTTTTACTGCACCCTGAGCAGATAATTATTGCTGCTGCTTTGAACCGAGGGCTGCCTGAGATACGATTTGGGATTCTTCGCCGAGGCCTCTCTGAAAGCCTCATTTCACATCTTTCTAACAAGATCGCTGGCATTTTCTTGAAAAAGTGACCCTGGGGTTTCTTAGCAATTGCAAAGACCGAAAGGCATGAAAAAAAAAAAAAATATGTCGTATTGCAGCTCTTTTTACTTGTTGTAGTTCAGAATTATTTATGAATCATTTAGGGCTTGGACAGTCATATTAATATTAATGTATATGACAGGTTCTAAATCATTAAAATGTAATCTCAGGTCCTAAAGGTTAACATGTAATTCATGATTGACAAAGTGTTTTTGACTCCTGCACGACCCGTGATGTGCTGCCTTCAATGAGCGAGGTGCTCTCTATAGACTGACAAACTGAAGGGCCGGCAGTGAAAAATAGTCTCTTTAATACGAAACTCTCATTCTTTATTAAGGTCACAGAGTAATAATGTAGCGCTGCACGCTGCTCGCAATTTTATTGCACATTACACGACTTCTAGTCATAGGGTATGTCACACTTGCCGGTTACATTGCCGATCTTGTCTCTGGTCCATGTCAGTTTACCCAGCTGAAAATAGCCATGTCAAATCAACTGGCTTTATTGTCGTACCATCCATACACCGTATTGCAGCATACAGTTGTGGTAAAGTGAGGTCCACGACTGGATGGCAAATTTTGGCTCAGGTTGTGCAATATTACAACTGTAGTGCAAGTTTACAGTGAGGTAATTGTGCTTATAAGTACAAACAGTTCTACCAGGAGCACTTCATGGACTGATTGAGTGCGTTTATAGCTCTTGGGATGAAACTGTTTCTGAACTGCAAGGTCCCTACAGGAAAGGCTCTGAAGTGTTTGCCAAATGGGAGAAGTTCAAATGAGTCAGTGTGTCCTAGAAGCTGTACCCCGATAATTCTCTCTGCTCTCGACACAATCTGCCGTAGAGCTTTCTGATCAGCCAATATAGAGCTGTGATTCCAAACTCAGATACAGTGGGTTAAAATATTCTGAGTGGTGCACTGAGAGTAACAATGCTAAAACAGCTATGGTATTTAGAATAGTTTGGCCATTCCGTGCACCATTATAGGGTTAAAGGTTGATTACAATCAGATTCTTTAAACTAATAAACTATATACGGTTAATTTCAATGTATTTGATGTGAATCTAAAAAAAGAAAGGGAAATCACACAGGAACAGTAGCACTGTTTTGACGCTGGATGCCGCCAGTTTGCAAAACTGAGCATGGATTGAGCTGGCGTGAGAATGTGCTTGGCTTTATGCCAAGTTTAATCTTTATACATCGAGATATGAGAATGGAAACGGGTGTACGGAACATTTTTGGGCGTACACACCATTTATACATGTGACCCCACGTTTTTATAGCTTGTATATTTGCTGCCAAGTAATAAAATTGAAAGTTGGGTAGTGCCATGCCCCCTTCTGCTTTAGGTCGTTATAGAGTGGCCCTTTGTATGCGTGAATGTTTCAAATTCCAAATAAATTAAGTTATGAATGAATTGAGTCTAATTTCTTAATAAATGATTTCTTAATGTATATGCGGATGCTTTGAAATAGGAAGAGTAGCTTGGGAAGGATGGTCGTTTTAACAATATTGATTCTCCTTGCTAATGTAAAGGTGGAGGGTAGACCATCTAATCACATGTTGCTTAAATTTGTCTATGCAGACAGCAAAACTTTGTTGAAAAAGAGCTGTATATTTCCTTGTAATATTTACCCCCTAGATATTTAAATTGAAGGTGTCCAGTACGATACTACATGCTAGAGAATTCACTGGAAAGAGCATGGTTTCATTCAAATTAATTTTAAGTCCAGATATCTTTTGAAAATCTGCTAATACTTTGAGGTCTGCTGGCACAGAATTTTGTGGTTCCAATATATACAGTACCATATCATTTCTGTTTAAGTTCTTCTCTGAAAATCCCCTTTATCTCAGAAAGTATACAGCCAGCGGATCAATGGTGATTACAAAAAGCAAAGGTGATAAGGGGCATCCTTGCCGAGTATTATGTTCCAGTTTGAAGTTATCTGAAATAATGTTAATATGAACTGAGGCTTCTGGAATAGTATAAAATAGTTTGATCCACGCATATATGTTTAGGCCGAGCCCAAATTTCTGCAATGTGGTGAACAGTCTCATTCAACCATATCAAATGGTTTTTGTGCATCTGAAGATAATAAGATCTCTGGGGTGGTATAATGGGTGAATATATTA
The DNA here is from genome assembly GCF_900747795.2 of Erpetoichthys calabaricus. Lineage (NCBI taxonomy): Eukaryota > Metazoa > Chordata > Cladistia > Polypteriformes > Polypteridae > Erpetoichthys > Erpetoichthys calabaricus. Next base: position 83,553,488 of record NC_041410.2, on the reverse strand, counting down.
TATTAAACAAATGTCGAAGGTTAAAAGTGTCTGCTTTTAATAAATCCTGATTAGTCATGTGATATTAGAGAAGGAAACACTTTCTCAATCCTTCTGGATAGAACTTTTGTTATTCAGAAGAGAGATTGGTCCGTGTGATGCACATTGTAATACTTTCTTGTTCTTTTTAAGGAAAACCTCCTGGACCCCGTGATTATTAGAGGAGACTGTGTGCAGAGGGTGCAGACCTATAAATACCTGGGAGTGCAGCTGGATGATAAATTGGACTGGACTGCCAATACTGATTCTCTGTGCAAGAAAGGACAGAGCCGATTATACTTCCTTAGAAGACTGGCGTCCTTCAACATCTGCAATAAGATGCTGCAGATTTTCTATCAGACGGTTGTGGTGAGTGCCCTCTTCCATGGGTGGTGTGCTGTTGAGGCAGCATTAAGAAGACGTTCTGTGTATGGAAGTTCTGTGTATTAAGATTCCCATGCCCCTGGTTTTCTTTGTATAGCTAGAGTGAAATATTTGGCCATGACCACTCTCTTTGCAATCAAAACTGGTCTTTGCTTAATAAGTGAGTCTCCTGTTAAAATACTATCGTGGCATTTAGACTTGCTAAGTGCAAAAGTACTTCCTTTCTCTTTAATTCATGATTGAGACCTTTGACATTCCAGCTCACAAAGTTCACTGTTTGGTCATGGAAATATTTCTTCTCAACTTTGTTGACATTTTGTAGTCTTAAGTTAAGGTAGTACTTTGTACATACGATAAATTTGACATAGATTTCATGTTATCGCCAAGTGATACAGCTGTGACACGTTTTGTTATATTGTCACTAATAGTTATTGGGGTATAAGGAATAAAATAGAAATAGCATTGCTGTCTTTCTTTCCACCCAGCTAGTTCCCTCCTATTGTTCCTCTGCAAGCCACACTTTGTGAAGTCCCAGTCCTCTAACATGCCAAGAGAAGGAGCATGTCTAGAGCAAAATGAACCCCTCAGCAGTGGTGTGAAGAAGGTTAAAAGTGAGATATCCTGTAAAGATACAGTCCAAATACAACAGACTAATGATATAATCTTAAGCAGTCCAAATATAATAGACCAAGAGTATGATGTTAAAAAAACTGTAAAAATACTGTAAAAGGCTTGCTATTTAAATAAAGTTTAGCAAAAAGATAATAGCTTGTTACCTTGTGGTAGGCAAAGTGTGCAAATAATTAATTAAATAAATTTCAATATAATAACTGAAGCTTAAACAATAACTGTATACTTTTTAGTAACCAATTGGCCAAGATGTAGCCATAAGTGGCCCAAATGTGCATATAATTAATCAATATAGAAGCTAAATATAAAATCATATAAAAAAAAAAATATATATATATATATATAGTTGCGGCAAATTTCACTTTACAAACGGTCTGAAAACGCAAGCTTCAAGTCGAATTTTCTTTGCCTGGCCAGAACACGGTGTGACTCCTTATCGTGTGTTTCAGAAGAAAGTCGGGATCAGTCTTCTCAGCTCTTTATATGCTTCATCCGGAGAACTAAAACTGTAAAACTGATCTTCAATAACCACTTTCAGTTTGGCAGGGTACAAGAGGCTATATGTGATTTCAGCTCTACATAGACGCTGTTTAATGCTGTAGAATGTGGCATGTTTAGCAGCTGTGAGCAGGTGAGAAATCTCAGAAAATACGGACACGGGTATTTTCAAAAATAATCTCGTCTTTCTGTCTGAGAAGGGACATGAGATTTTTATTTGGCCCATAGTTTCCCAAAACGGACAATTCGGCTTTTTGGTTTAAAGGCGATCCACATATACAGTGGGCTGCAGAGATCTCGATGTCTGGTGTAAAGTCCTCTCCAGTTATTTTAGAGAGTAGTTTAGCTTTGAATTTCACTCGGTTTGGACTTTCCCATTTTTCAGAAAGACCTTCAATTCTGATGTTGTTCCTTCTATATCTTCCAATGTTGCCATTTGAATTCTAATTTTGCAGCCGTTGCTTTTTCATCTGCGGCAGAAACTGATTGTTCAACTATTTCAATGAAGTGAATGCTTGCTTAACATCTTCAAGCTGAGCAGGAAGTACTTTAATTTTACTCTCTAAGTTACTTATGTTTTCCAGTGTTTTTTCATCAATTTTTCTTAGCATTTCTGTATACGTTACATTGAACGTAGTACTTAAACGTTGCTCCAGGTCTTTCATATTCTGATGCAGTTTCTCGTTTAGGACCTTTCGTTCTTTATTTCTTTCTTTATTTCATTCTTTATTTCTCTATTGTTCTTCTGTGCATCTTGCCTTATATAATTTATGTTACCCCCCAGCACGGCGATCATTACCTTTAGCTCGGAGAGTGAGTTTCGATCTTTCGTGATTTCCATAGGAGTTGCGAGTTCAAGTAGCAGATGATGTCACGGACTTGCGGTGGGGAATTAGATGAAGTTGACAGTGGGGATCAAAAGGCTATGCTCAGCTCCAATGATCCTCCTGGAGTTCACATCTCACTCACAGTTTTGTCCCAATAGCGCTCTTGGCTGGAGCCGATGCTGCCAAGTCAGGTCCTGGCAGATCTGTACCTTCGCCCATCAGTTCCAGGTCAGTCTCTGGGATGCCTGTACCATGAACATGAGGCTGATTTAGACTTTGATGGGGCTTTTACTGCCTTATCGTTTTCCTACTGAGCTCTTTGTTTGCTACTCATGCTTATTTGTACTTGCATGTAGTATATTTAAATCCCCTCGGGATGAATAAATACAGGATATTTTGTAATGATATATAACAAAAGTTTAAAATAACACAGCTGTTAATGGAACTCCCCCCTAAACGTTCATCTCCAATAATGGATGAGACCAAACTCCACCCTTCTGTTGTTTTTTCTTCTTCGATGTCCTTGAGACGAGTCCGATTTATGTTAAAATGCACACATGGGGTTCTGAAACATACTGTACCCTTTTGATTGGCTATCTTATCCTGATGACGAGTGACTCTGATTAAAGTGTTTAATCTTTGAAGGACCTCCACACTCCTTTCTTTCTCAAACTGTAAACTAATTTTGTAATTCTTAACCCTACGGCATCCAATTGTTCCCAGGATGTAAATTAATTAAAACAGGTTCTGTGGTATCTGTACTTATTTTCCTTTTCCCAGGTCATAAATGAATTGGAAAATTGCATAAATTACTAGTCACAATACAGGAATGTTTGTTAAGCCTGTAATTAAAGTCCGGTAAATTCAATTCATCCCAGTTCATTTGATCAAAATAAACAGTCTGCAGTTTGAAAATGGAAGATTGTCTACACCATGACAAGTGGTTTTATCTAATTATTTTAATTTTCTCATCTTAGGCCTCTATATGATAGCTAAGGTGGACAGCTCCAGATGAAGAACCTGAAGTGGGGAAGTAGGTGATATGAGGCCTGGTCTGACCGGAGTTTCACAAAATGCTCTCCATTACGTGCATGCAGAGGCGCGGATAAATAAATTCATAGCCATGTCTCGCCAATGGCATTTTAGCTTATCTGTCAAGTAATGATTTAGAGGTGTGATGCATGTCACAAATGAGTTTGCAGCTCAGAAAATACAAGGCTGGTAAGGTGACTTCAAAGTGAACCTAGAAAAATACATTTGTTGGGTGTCATATATTAATCGTGTGTAGTCATCTTACTGGCCTTTTGGATCAATTAACATTTAATGACAAAGATAATGCACTCTCGGAGTGGTAGCGCTGCTGCCTCGCAGTTAGGAGACCCGGGTTCGCTTCCCGGGTCCTACATGTGTGGAGTTTGCATGTTCTCCCCGTGTCTGCGTGGGTTTCCTCCGGGCGCTCCGGTTTCCTCCCACAGTCCAAAGAAATGCAGGTTAGGTGGACTGGTGACTCTAAATTGGCCCTAATGTGTGCTTGGTGTGTGGGTGTGTTTGTGTGTGTCCTGCAGTGGGTTGGCACCCTGCCTGGGATTAGTTCCAGCCTTGTGCCCTGTGTTGGCTGGGATTGGCTCCAGCAGACCCCCGTGACCCTGTGTTCGGATTCAGCGGGTTGGAAAATGGATGGATGGATGGATAATGCACTCTATTACAGTGCATTATACAGTATATACAGTATTATAGTATATAAAGTATATACATTCACTATGTGTGTGTGTGTGTGTGTGTGTGTGTGTGTGTGTGTATACTAGTCATTGTATATACATCCCTGCCAGGATGTGGCCCAGTTCATTAACTGGCTGGGAGGTGTGGAATGGAATTTAAAATCTATTGCTAGCTTCTGTATGAAAATCTGCATGTTGTCTGTGTGGCTAGGTATTATTATAACAGAGCGTGCTTATTTAGAGTAGGACTGCCAGTGTGGAATGCAGCTCTTAGCTACTTCCCGGCTTGTCTCAAACAGTGTCTGGTTATCGTCCAATTAAGATGCCAAACATATGACAAGTTTTCTGATAAGCGTAATTAAAAATATAGAAAAGATTAGAATTTCTGCTTTCTATTGTAATCAACAAATTGTGTAAGAATTGTTTTTAGTCCTGACCGCAAACAGACCCTACCCCTTGGCCTCGACTTTCTTCCCATTCCAGTAACTTCGTCTGTTTCCAATCTTGGAATCAAAATGGATATGGTCCTGAAAATGGATGCTCAAGTCAACAGCACAGTAAAATCCTGCTTTTTCCATCTCAGGCGAATTGCCAAACTCAAACCAATTCTGTCTTACCACCTCCTGGAATCAGTAATCCATGCATTCATTACGTCCCGGCTTGACTATTCTAATTCCTGCCTATATGGTATTAGTAAAGCCACTCTTTCTAGACTCCAATTGGTTCAAAATGCGGCTGCAAGGCTTTTAACTGGAAGCAGCAGAAGCCAACACATTACACCGATTTTAAAAACCCTACACTGGCTGCCGGTTAGATTCAGAATTAATTTTAAGATACTCCTCTTAACCTATAAGGCACTAAATGGTCTAGCCCCTGCCTATTTGAGTGTCTTGCTCCATCGTCACAATCCCCCTCGTGTTCTTAGATCCACAGATCAGCTGCTCCTAACCGTTCCCAAGGCACGTTTTAAAGTTCGTGGTGAAAGGGCTTTTTCCGTCTGTGCACCCAGGCTCTGGAACTCCTTACCTTTAGTGGTTAGGCAAGCCACTTCAGTCACCACATTCAAATCACACCTAAAAACGCACTTCTTCACATTGGCTTTTAATTCTTAACCTGTCTTATTTCCACTTGCTTTTTGCTATTTCTCTGTTTTATTGGGTCCCCTGACCTGTTTTTAGTGTCTCTGTTTTAATTCTCTCTTAATGTTTGTTTTTAATATTTTGCTTTTAGTCTTGCTTGTTTTAACTGTACAGCGCTTCAGTCAGTTGTAACGCTGTGTTTTTAAGCGCTTAACAAATAAAAATGGTATGGGTATGGTAAGAATGTTCTGTGACCTTTGGATGAAACTGAGCTTATTTTTTTCTAACTGTTTCTTTGAAGATCTCTGTTATAAAAATACAGCTCACCCCCCCCCCCCCTTATGGATCTTTTGTAAGCTGACAGGTTCTGTAACAGACCTCTGCTTTCCAAGAAGAAAAAGAAATAAAAAGATTTGTGTTTGTTCAAATTGGTCTGCCTGCTGTTGTCTCGACTTTGTCCACAGAGGCCAGGAGAAAGAAAGGGCAGGAGACTTCCTGTCTTTGCAATGTGATTGGCCAGAAAGAACAACATCATGGAACAATCTGGGAGGACTCCATACCATAGATGGCAGCATCCCTGAAATTCAGTACCCAATTGGACACCCACAAGGCATGCTGGGAATTGTAGTGCCGTGGAGCAGCCCTGTTGGGTTCCCAGGGGTGCTGCCCAGGGGTTTATGTTCCCTACTTTTCAAGGAGTTCTGCTTGACCCGAAAGTACTTCCAACAGGATAAGCCCTAGCACTTGAAGTACTCCCGGGTCTTGGATATAAGTAGTCACTCTGCCTTCCCCCGAGTGAGTCAGAGTTGGGTGGAAGAAAGACTAAGATCGCCTGGGAGGTGTGAAGGAGAAGAGAAGAAGAAGAAGAGAAAAAGAGCTGTGTTGTGTCTACCACTGTTAAAAAGAAGCCTTTTGTCAAGGTAATATTTTATAATAAACCATTGATTTGATCCTGGGACTTGTTTCTGGGGTTTGGGGGAATTGCAATGTAATCACTATATATATTTATATATATATATATATATATATATATATATATATATATATATATATATATATATATATATATATATATATATATATATATACTGTGCAAAAGTTTTAGGCAGGTGTGAAAAATACTGTAAACAAAGAATGCTTTCAGAAATATAAATAATGATTGTTTGTTGTTATCAATATACAAAATGCAAAGTGAGTGAACAAAAGAAAAATCTAAATCAAATCAATATTTGGTGTTCCTACCTTTTGCCTTCAAACCAGCATCAATTCTTATCGGTCCACTTGCACAAAGTCAGGGATTTTATAGGATTCTAGTCAGGTGTCTGATCAACCAATTCTACCAAACAGGTGCTAATGATCATCAATGTCACACGTAGGTTGAAACACAGTCATTAACTGAAACAGAAACAGCTGTGTAGGAGGCTTCAAACTGGGTGAGGAACAGCCAGACTCTGCTACCAAGGTGAGGTTGTGGAAGACAGTTTCATGTCATGGCAAGATTGAGCGCAGCAACAAGACACAAGGTAGTTCTACTGCATCAGCAAGGTCTCTCCCAGACAAAGATTTCAAAGCAGACTGGGGTTTCAAGATGTGCTGTTCAAGCTCTTTTGAAGAAGCACAAAGAAACAGGCAACGTTGAGGATCGTAGACGCAGTGGTCAGCCAAGGAAACTTAGTGCAGCAGATGAAAGACACATCAAGCTTATTACACTTTGAAATCGGAAGATGTCCAGCAGTGCCATCAGCTCAGAACTGGCAGAAACCAGTGGGACCCAGGTACACCCATCTACTGTCCGGAGAAGTCTGGCCAGAAGTGGTCTTCATGGAAGAGTTGCAGCCAAAAAGCCATACCTCCAACATGGAAACCAGACCAAGCGACTCAAGTATGCACGAAAACATAGGAACTGGGGTGCAGAAAAATGGCAGCAGGTGCTCTGGACTGATGAGTCAAAATTTGAAATATTTGGCTGTAGCAGAAGGCAGTTTGTTTGTCGAAGGGCTGGAGAGCGGTACAATAATGAGTGTCTGCAGGCAACAGTGAAGCATGGTGGAGGTTCCTTGAACGTTTGGGGCTGCATTTCTGCAAATGGAGTTGGAGATTTGGTCAGGATTAATGGTGTTCTCAATGCTGAGAAATACAGGCAGATACTTATCCATCATGCAATACCATCAGGGAGGCGTATGATTGGCCCCAAATTTATTCTGCAGCAGGACAATGACCCCAAACATACAGCCAAAGTCATTAAGAACGATCTTCAGCGTAAAGAAGAACAAGAAGTCCTGGAAGTGATGGTATGGCCCCCACAGAGCCCTGATCTCAACATCATCGAGTGTGTCTGGGATTACATGAAGAGACAGAAGGATATGAGGAAGCCTACATCCACAGAAGATCTGTGGTTAGTTCTCCAAGATGTTTGGAACAACCTACCAGCCGAGTTCCTTCAAAAACTGTGTGCAAGTGTACCTAGAAGAATTGATGCTGTTTTGAAGGCAAAGGCAAAGGGTGGTCACACCAAATATTGATTTGATTTAGATTTCTCTTTTGTTCATTCACTGCATTTTGTTGATTGATGAAAATAAATGATTAACACTTCCATTTTTAAAAGCATTCTTTGTTTACAGCATTTTTTCCACACCTGCCTAAAACTTTTGCACAGTACTGTGTATGTATGTATATATATATATATATATATATATATATATATATATATATATATATATATATATATATATATCGTGGACACTGTCCCGGACACAGACAGGCAGACACCAATTAATCACCCACAACATGTTTATTATACAAATGATTATTTCCAAGTGAAACACACACAATCCCAAAACTCCCCCAAAGTTCAGGCCTTTCACAATGATGCCTCTCAAGTCCACCTCCACTCCTCTCCTCCAAGACCTCGTCTTCTCCACTCCCGACTCCAGCCATCGAATGGAGGGAGGCGGCCCCTTTTATACACACCCGGATGTGCTCCAGGTGCATCACGATTAGCTTCCGCCGGCACTCCCCAGTGTGTCGGAATTACCAGCTGTGCACCCGGAAGTACTCAGGGTGACCCTGGTCTTCTTCCCCCCAGCACTTCCGGGTGTGGCGGAAGTGCTGAGGGCCAGGGCTTCTCAGGCATTCAGGCACAACCCTGGCGGTGACCACGGGCCCCTATAGGGTTGAGCTTCCAAGTTCAGTTCCCGTGGTCCCCAAAGCCACCAGGGCAGCCGCCCCCTCATGGTCTGGAGGAGGTGTAAGCCATCCTCTGGTCCTCCTGGGCGTCCCGGCTGGGTACCACCCCCAGCCACTCGCCACTATATATATATATATATATATATATATATATATATATATATATATATATATATATATAATATATCAAGTAAATGGACACTAGGTGTTGCCCACCTTTTTCCCAACAGACAGTACACAGGGTAAGATCACCAAGAAGTATTTTAATTTCTTCTACCTTCTTGAATGTGCCTTCTTGAAAGCACCATAGCCACAATAAACACAATTAAAACAAAGCAAAAACACAATTGTTCTCTCCACTACACCTCCCAGCAAGCTCCGTCACACTCCTCCCAACTCTGGCTCCCTTGCTGGGTCTCCACCAGTCCTTTATATAATTCTTGACCCGGAAGTGCTCCTACTCTTCCTCCTACGTGACTTACCAGCACTTCCGGGTCAGATGGAGAATCCCAAGTCTTTAATCATCCCGGAAGTAGACTTCCAAGCACTTCCGGGCTGCAAGGGAAGCACAAATCCCCAGGTCCTTTCATAGCTCCCCCTGGTGGCACCCATGGTACCCAACAGGGCTGAGAAACTGGACTCCAAGTCCCAGGATGCCCTGTGGGAATCTGGGGCACCACTGCACTGCAGTGGAGCTGCCATCTAGCGTTTTGGGGGAGACAGTGTCCTGAAAAAGGCAGTGTGGCCAGCTAACTTGGAGTTGGCGTGATGGACTTGTAAGTGCATTGGGGGAAAGATTTGTTGGTCTGATGAAACAAAAGCTGAATTTCTTTGGACATAAGTCTAAACACTAGAAAAATTCAATTGGTGGGTATCATTTTAGAAGTGTGTAGTCATCTTACTGGCCCTTCAGATCAATCAGCATTTAACGACTGAGCCACTTAAAAACACCAAAAACAGCGTTAAGTATTTTTGTATGTCTTTTCCCAGTTGACACTCTGTTCTCTGTATGACCCATTTTGTCCCATTCTTCTGGGCAGACTTCCTCCAGATTGTTCTGGTTAGTCAGATGACTCCTGTTCTCCTCGATTTTCAGATAGTGCCACAGATCATTTCAATCATTTATTTTTGTATTTAACACCATGGATGGGCACTGCAGACCATCCTGTGCCATGCGAGGACCCTGTAATTTGGGCAGCCCATCCAAACCCAGCATGCCCATAGCGTGAAAATGATGTCAGGGTTCCAAACCAAGGACACGTGAGTAAATCATTTATGTGAATGAAAACTCCAAGGCCCGATGAGTTAAATCATTCGAGAGCTGAAATTCAGAGACCATTGACAAATAAATCACTGCCCCTTCGCAACCATCCGCAGTGAGGAGCAGGAAAAGATCCCTCACTATCATAATTCACCTGTCATTGCCATATTTATTTATTTATTTAGCTCCAGTCATTTATTTCAGTGGAACAGCAAATTTTCAAAGGAACGGAGTGCCCTGACACCCAAGGCCTCTTGACATCAGTGTTTCATGGTGATTTGCAGCCTACGCCAAGCAGGTCGTATAAAACAGGCCATTACCACACCTCAGCCTTGATCCTTCTCGACTCCAACATCTTTTTCGCTTGAATTGGCTGCAGAGAAAAGGGCCACCTGGCCTCGTCTGAGAAAAGATGACAAGAGTCCTGTCACAAAAAGAAAGGCAAAGCTTACAACTGTGGCTTTGTGGCAGACTTCAAATTCTGGGTGACAAGTGACGATTGCCATTCTGCTATTCCGATCTGGAATCTGTGGAAGGGCACTTGGTTCTCTCCTGATCTGAAGGCGTCTTATGGCGCTGGGAAAATCTGGGCAGCGCCCCCCTGTGTTTTCATGTAATTAGTCAGCTTATTAGGGAATCATGCAGTCACTTGGCCAATTACATTCATTCATGATTTATTTTTGAATTGTGCATTTGGTAGCTCTGGCTTTGACCACCAACAGCAAAATCATCACCACTATTAAACTTCTGTGAAAGAAATGCATGAATGAATAACGAGCCAGTAAATGAACCAATAGGTGAATGCATATGTCGGAAAATAAATGAAACAGCATGTTTTTCAGTTGCCCAATCAATAACACAAGTGACCGAACGAACGAACGAACAAACAAATGAATTAGACAGCCATTCAGTAATAAAATCAGTCATTTGTTCAGACGGTTCAGTAGTTATTTAGACATTCAATGAATGAATCAATTCAATTTTGATCAATTGTTAATGCATAATTGAATGAATGAATGAATGAATGAATGAATGAATGGGTTTAGTTACATATTTAGTGAGTAATTGAACTGACTGGTCAATAAACGAAGTCAATTAATGGATAAATCATCCAATGTACCAACTAGCCAATCAAGCACCAGTCATTAAGAACAGAATGAATAATTATATTTATTAGATATTCAGTCATAGAAATCAATCAGTTGTTCTGATACCTAATAAGTTAGTCAAATAGTTAATTAATGAATTAGTCAATCAAGAATTTTATTATTTTAGTAAATCATTAATGAATAATTAAATAAATGATTGATTGATTAAATGAATGAATTAATAGAGTTAGTCCAATATTTAATGAGTCAATGAATGAGTCAGATAATAAAATGAATGAGCCCCTATTTCAGCTACTTAATGGATAACACAGCAAGTGAATGAATGAGTTGGAACTGAATAAATGAATGAATTTGACAGCCATTCTGTAATAAAATAGTTAGACATTCAATGAATGAATCCACTGTGGTGGGCTGGCACCCTGCATGGGGATTTGTTCCTGCCTTGTGCCCTGCGCTGGCTGGGAATGGCTTCAGCAGACCCACCGTGACCCTGTAGTTAGGATATAGCGGGTTGGAAAAAATGACTGACTGACTGACTGACTGACTGACTGACTGACTGACTGACTGAATGAATGAATCCAATACCCTGCTATTTTGATCAATTGGTAATACATAATTGAATGAATGAATGGGTAAAAAAGTTTTCAAACTGCCAACTTCCTTTTAATTTATGACATGCCTTATGGTAACAGTAGTATTTCAGCGGTGACATTAAGTTTATTGGATTAACAGAAAATATGCAATATGCATCATAACAAAATTAGACAGGTGCATAAATCTGGGCAGCCCAACAGAGATATGACATCAATACTTAGTTGAGCCTCCTTTTGCCTCTAGACGCTGTCCTACTATAGCCTCTGATGAGTGTCTGGATTCTGGATGGAGGTATTGTTGACCATTCTTCATACAAAATCTCTCCATTTCAGTTAAATTTGATGGACAGCCTGCTTCAAATCATCCCATAGATTGTCGATGACATTCAAGTCAGGGGACTGTGATGGCCATTCCAGAACATTGTACTTCTCCCTCTGTATGAATGCCTTTGTAGATTTCCAACTGTGTTTTGGGTCATTGTCTTGTTGGAATATCCAACCCTTGTGTAACTTTGTGACTGATGCTTGAACATTATCCTGAAGAATTTTTTGATATTGGGTTGAATTCATCCAACCCTCGACTTTAATAAGAGCCCCAGTCCCTGAACTAGCCACACAGCCCCACAGCATGATGGAACCTCCACCAAATTTGACAGTAGGTAGCAAGTGTTTTTCTTGGAATGCAGTGTTCTTCTTCCACCATGCAAAGCACTTTTCGTTCGGACCAAATAACTCAATTTTTGTCTCATTAGTCCAAAGCACTTTGTTCCAAAATGAATCTGGCTTGTCTAAATGAGCATTGGCATACAACAAGCGACTGTTTATGGCGTCAGTGCAGAAAGGGCTTCTTTCTCAACACCCTGCCATACAGATGTTCTTTGTGCAAATTGCGCTGAATTGTAGAACGATGTACAGACACACCATCTGCAGCCAGATGTTCTTGCAGGTCTTTGGAGGTGATCTGTGGGTTGTCTGTCACCATTCTCACAATCCTGCCCATATGCCGCTCCTGTATTTTTCTTGGCCTGCCAGACCTGCTGGGTTTAACAGCAACTGTGCCTGTGGCCTTCCATTTCCTGATTCCATTCCTTACAGTTACAGAAACTGACAGTTTAAACCTCTGAGATGGCTTTTTGTAGCCTTCCCCTAAACCAGGAGACTCAACAATCTTTGTTTCCAGATCTTTAGAGAGTTGCTTTGAGGATTCCATGCTGTCACTCTTCAGAGGAGAGTCAAAGGGAAGGACAACTTGACATTGACCACCTTAAATACCTTTATATCTCATGATTGGCTATGAAGTTCAAGGCCTAATGAGCTCCTCCAACCAATTTGGTGTTTTTTAGTAATCAGCATTGAGCAGTGACAGGCATTCAAATCAGCACAATGACAAGGGGACCCACATTTGTGCACAGCCAGTTTTTCACATTTGATTTAATTTCATACAACTAAATACTGCGTCACTAAAAATCTTTGTTCGGAAAACACCGCAGTACTCAGATGTTCATGGAAATGAAAGACATACCACTGTTATCTTTGTTGTTGAAAGAGGAGTCAATTATTATGCAGGCTGAGAGGGGTTCCCAAAATTTGTCATATGACTGTATATATTAGATATTCAGTCATAGAAATCGATCAGTTGTTCTGATACTTAATCAGTTAGTCAGATAGTTAATTAATGAATTAGTCAGTCAACCATTTTATTATTTTAGTAAATCATTAACGAATAATTAAATAAATGATTGATTAAATGAATGTATTAATAGAGTTAGTCCACTATTTAATGAGTCAATCAATGAGTCAGATAATAAAAATGAATGAGCCCCTATTTCATCTACTTAATGGATAACACAACAAGTAAATGAATGAGTTAGGAACTGAACAAATGAATGAATGGATGAATGAATGGGTTTAGTTACATATTTAGTGAGTCAATTAACGGAATAGACAAAGAATGAACACATTAATGGATGAGTCATCTGGTGTGCCAACTAGTCACCACTGAGTGATTGATTGATTAAATAGACACAGTTACCTATTTAGTGAGTCAATCAATGGACTGGTCAATGAATGAGTCCGTTAACAGATGAATGAGCACTTGTTTCAGTTACTTCATCAGTAGCACGACAAGCAAATAAGTAATTGAGAAACTGTTTGGCCACTTGTTCAGATAGTCATTCGATTATTCAAACATTGAAGGATTTGGTCCATCAGTTATTTTGGTTCATATGTAATGCATAACTGAATGAATAAATTCATGAATGAATAGATTTTGTGACATATTTAGGGAGTCAACTAGCTGACTGGTCAATGTATGAGTCACTTAAGAGATGAATCATCCAGTGTGTGAACTCAAATTTAAAAAGAATGAATGAATGAATTGGTTAGTTCTTCAGTATTAAAATAACTCAGGTATCTCTGAAAATCAATTCATTATTGTGTATTTGGTAGCTCTGGGTTTGACCATTGCTCAGATCACCAACAGCAAAACCATCAGCACTATTAAATTTTAGTGAAAGACATGAATGAATGAATAATGCATCAGCAAATTGACTGTAAGTTAATTGCTTTTGATTAAGACCAAGATCAAGGTTCTAACCCCAATGGTCAGTGAGTAATTGGGTGACGGACTGACACAACCCTTACACACTAGCAGATCTACACATCTAAGATGGGCTGAAATCTAAATAATCAACATAGACCTCAGCAGTAATGTTTGCAGTGCATCGTGCAATGCGTCTGCCTTGTTTAGTTGCCATTTGGTACGGGATTCGTAAAAGCAGGGTTAATGTTTGTGATGCACCATCTGTTGGAATGACAAATTCAATGCATTTTATCACTACAAATGTTTGTGATTCTCCATCTTCATTCATTCTGCAATGACAGAGACATAGCAACCAGACAGACACTTAGCCTTTAGATTAGATTGGATTAGATAAACATTATTAATCCCATGGGAAATATAATTAAGGTGGATAGAGTTTCCTGTTTGCTTCAACTTTTTTGTTTAGGTTCTTTTTCTCTCTCCCTGTTTTTTTCATAGCTTTGTCCCGAGATTAATAAAAGCAGTGTTAATGTTTGTGATGCACCATCTGTTGGAATGAGAAATGCAATGCATTTTATCACTACAAATGTTTGTGATTCTCCATCCTCATTCATTCTGCAATGACAGAGACATAGCAACCACAAAGACACTTAGCCTTTAGATTAGCTTGGATTAGATAAACGTCATTAATCCCATGGGAAATATAATTAAGGTGGAGAGAGTTTCCTCTCTGCTTCAACTCTTTTGTTTAGGTTCTTTTTCTCTTTCCCTGTCTTTCCATAGCTTCATCCAGGGATTAGTAAAAGCAGGGTTAATGGTTGTGATGCACCATCTGTTGGAATGACAAATGCAATGCATTTTATCACTACAAATGTTTGTGATTCTCCATCTTCATTCATTCTGCAATGACAGAGACATAGCAACCACAAAGACACTTAGCCTTTAGATTAGATTGGATTAGATAAACGTCATTAATCCCATGGGAAATATAATTAAGGTGGAGAGAGTTTCCTCTCTGCTTCAACTCTTTTGTTTAGGTTCTTTTTCTCTCTCCCTGTTTTTTCATAGCTTTGTCCCGGGATTAATAAAAGCAGTGTTAATGTTTGTGATGCACCATCTGTTGGAAAGACAAATTCAATCCATTTTATCACTAAAAAGGTTTGTGATTCTCCATCTTCTACAATGACAGAGACGTAGCAAACAGACTGACACACATACACTGAACCTTTAGATTAGATTGGATTAGATAAACTTCAATAATCCCATGGGGAATATAATTAAGGTGGACAGAGTTTCTCTCGGAGTCAACTCTTTAGTTTTAGTTAATTATTTTCTCTCCTGTCCTTACATAACTATCTTGCGTATTTGTCTCATACATTAGCAGAAGGAGGGACACAGCAACCCCGAAGGTTTAAAGTGCATGGACTGGAGGACATCGGGCATGAGATCTTTTAGGAAGAAACCCCGTGGGCAGAGCCTTTTGTCGCTGTTCACCGCAGAGGTTTTTGGCAAGTTGTTCCCAGATATGTACCCTCATTTGAGACTAGACCAAGACCTCACGAGCTGAATGGACACTCCTGCTACTTCTTCCACTAGAGGGCACCAAATCCTTAAGAAACTGTGGAACAAGCTTTGTGTGAAAATTGCATTAAATGGAGGTCGGAGCCCTAATCACTTTTTTGATTACTTTTGTTAATTTGGTAACGTTGTGCAATCTGTAAAGTTTTTTTTATTATTTGCTCCTTGAAACAGCCAATGAACGGATTGGCCAAAGAACAAGCCATTAAAGGGATGAATCACTCGGTACATTAATCATAAGTAAAAGAAAGAGTCAAAAAATGAAATGTTACTCAGCCTGTCAGTCAATCAGCCGGTGAACCAATGAGTGAATGAATCAGCCTGTCAGCCGCGAAGTGATTGGGTCAGTCGTCATCCAGTCAGCAAGTCTGCCATCAGTCAAATTAACCAATCAGTGAACAGCTACCTCCTTGCATTCGGATCCATTCGCTCCTTAACACTGGACTGACGCACAGCCTCACCTCAGACATCAGTTAGCCCCTGACAGGCTCAAAGACCTTGAGGGGATCTCAACGAACATGGAGACTCGTTTTAAAGGCATCTCCACATTCAAACATCCCCCCCAAAAAAAGAAAGGAATAAATGCGATGGTGTGATACAAGAACTAAGACTATATAACCCCCTGGGAAATTATTTGGCTACATCAGTAAAGGATCACTGGTTTTATTGTGGAAAGCAGCTACCTGTGGATCAGCATGCTATTATATGGTTAGATTGATGGGGGGTAATTTAGGGTATCAATGTTTTCTGGTTTCACTCTGCGCTCACCTTTATTTAGTTAGATAGATTAAGCCCTTGGCTGCCCTTCTCAGTAAATTGCAGCAAATTGCTGCACGGCTCTGGAAAGCCGCAGCAGCCCAGATATCAGTACTTTAAATATTTCATGGCGGCTATTGTTAAAGCTCTGTGCTCCAGTGAAACTCATCACAATCTCGGGGCTTCCTGGACGCCTTGCTTGGTTCGTCTTTTCTTGCTCACGGGGGTCAGACGGAGCCAAGACCCCTCTAACTTTTAACAATCCACTTAGTCAAAGTCTTAAAGGAATAAGTGAGCAACGCTGCCGCTGTATCGTGGGGGAGTGACAGGGAGTCACTGTGCAATAAAATTAGTAATAAAGTCAATAATTAATTAGAGCTAAGAATGAATAATCACCTCAACGCCTGGTGATAAAAACTGGGTAATTGAAACAAATAATTATTCACATTATGAATATTTTTATTCATTTACAGTTAGCTGGAGTCTTAACTTGGTGATGCCCAGAACAAAGCAACGGCCCTGGATGGGACAGCAGGCCTTCATGAGACACACTCATTCACACACACTTATGGCACACTTACAGATGTGGACAAATGTGTCGGACCCCTTACAGTTCAATAAAGACTGCTGTCTGAAAAGCGACGAAGTGTAAAGCCATTGTCCCCTGTACACCTGCACCCCTTTGACGTGACATCGAGTAAAAGCAAAGCAAGTGTGATAAGAGATCAAGCGTTGATTATTCTACAAAGATCTTCTGAAATGGCCATTTGTGGGGACCCCTAGAACAGATCACAAATAATTGGATTGGAGTGATTGTTTAAACTCGCTGTTTCCTTGACTTCGTATCACACACACACACGTGTCTCCAATCGTGCAGTCAGACGTTCAGATGATTTAAAAGGAGAAAAGTCGTCACTCTGCTGTATGGTGACATCGGGTGTCCCACACTGAACATGGAGAAGAGAAAGAAAAGAGGAGAGAGTTGTGTGAGGGGATCAGAAAGAAAATGATAGACAAGCAGGTTAAAGGTAAAGGCTAGAAGACAACCTCCAGACTGCTTGATGTTCCTGAGGCAACAGTGGAAAATATTATGAAGAAGTTTAAGTTCCAAGGGACTGTGGCAAACCTCCCTGGATTCGGCGGAAAGACAAAAATCATCCCCAGAATGGGCAGAAAGAGAACGAGAATGGCAGACACAAAGCGAAGGGTGACTTCTAAAGAGATACGAGCTGAACTCCAAGGTTCAAGGTCCATCAGTGTCTGATTGAACACATGCATCACTTCTTCAGTGACAGTGGGCTTGATGGAAGAAGACCACTGTTGAAGGAAAAAGTGATGCCATGGCTCTTCTGTCTGCGGTGGGTTGGCACCCTGCCCGGGATTGGTTCCTGCCTTGTGCCCTGTGTTGGCTGGGATTGGCTCCAGCAGACTCTCTCGAGAGCCCCCATCAGAGCCTCCATTGACTCCACGAAGATCACAGCATCGTCAGCAAAGTCAAGATCAGTGAGTCTTTCTTCACCAACAGATGCCCCTCAGCCGCTGGACCCCATGATCCTGCACAACACCCAGTCCATACAATCATTGCACAGAGTAGGAGCAGAACACACGGCTGATGAACCCCAGAATCACCTGGAAAAACACAGAGGGTCTGCCTCCACTCTGCACAGCACTCACAGTACCAGTGTACAGGCCGGCCATGATATCCAGCAACCTCGAGGGGATCTCATAGAATCTCAGGATGTCCCACAAGGCAGCTTGATCAACTGAGTCGAACGCTTTACGAAATTCAACGCCAGGATGATGTCAACTTCTTAGGAGTAAAACAGACTGCTCGGTTCGCTGAAAGGTCAGCAAGTGATCACCCGTATATTATGATTCCAAGAAAAAAAATGAAAGAATGAGACAAAGGTCTTTTCAGACTTGAATATGGACGTAGTGAAAATGGCACAGCTTCCAGTTTTCAGCCCACCAGACAGGAAGGGGCGAGTCCAGGCAGATGGACACCGGCAGTGACGTCAGTGATGCCATAGCTGTCAATCATCCGGTCTGCAGTGGGGGAGAGAGTCATTAAAACACAACCCCTGGTGACTAGACGGGCCTTTCGACTGTCCCACCTGCACGTGCGTGTGATAATATATAACTTCAGGGTTCTGCCTGTCATTTTAACACAGAGTCAAATCATGTATCTCCTTAGCCTTTCATTTGTTTTTGTGATTCGCCTGCTGCCCCTTTGATGACAGAAATCCATCTGTAAATGCAGCAAAACAGAATCACAAAGATGTCCGCATACAATCCGATGGCCACTTACATTGTCTGTGTCACCCCAAAGGCCTCCCAAAGCACTTTAACAGGAGACAAGGCTGTGAACTCCGCTTCAGTGACCCTTTTACCGTCAGACTCAGAGGTCCCTTAAGTGAACGGTCAGGCAAAGAAATTTTGCGCTTCTTAACGGTCATGACAGGAGACGCTCATTTACGGTAATGAGGGTCAACTGCAAGGTGCAGCGTGAAGTGGACGGAAGGGCCTACCTGGGCCACCCCAGATGGGTGATCCTCAGCTCCCGTTGATATTCACCTCTCACAGCTTCAGAGATGTAATAGCGCGCTTGTCAAAGCAGTTTACAAGTCAAGTCCATCACGCATTCAGCAGGAGCCGCCACTTGGGAGCAGAGAAACCGACGACATAAAGACCGGAGCCTATGGCTTCACGTGGATAAAGCGATTCAGTGGCGAATCTCTGGGGTGGGGGGCCTCCACCATCACTTCTTCACTTCTCTGGTTTGTTATCAATTATTTGTATTGCAAGAACCTTCTTCACCACCCACTGCCAGCTACAAAATTCACATCCATCATTATAAAAAAATGTAATAAAACTGTGGCTGGATCTACATGTAGAGTTTTATTTGATTTAAACCCAACTCCTCCACGACTCCATGCAAATTCAAATGTCAGCACAGATATTGAAGCACATTATTTACCAAGGCAGACTTTCTTTCCTTTGCCGCGGTTCCACCCAGCTGCCTGAAATGTGTTAAGTACCTTGATGGAATATTTAAAGTGAAACGAAAATGGAGACTGCTTTAAAAATACAGTTTGCTAGTGTGAATAATGATCACAATAATACAAGGAAAAGAGCGAAAAGAGAAAGCCGTCCCTTTCATTTCAATACATGCATCGCTTGCCAGGGAAATGACATAAGGGATTTATTTATGTTTTCCTTCCGTATAAGAGCAGGAACTGAAGACAATGAAATAAAAAACGTGGAGACGGCTGGGGAAATGGAGAGTGTCTAATTTTACAGAGAGGTGGGCTTCCTCGATTTATAAAGTAGAAATCACTTCACAAGTACGCTCATAGCAAAAATAACAAAGACACCCGGGCCTTGAAACCCATTTATGTGTAAAGATGATTAGAAGAGACACCAAAAAGAAGTCAAATCGCACCATGCATGGTGTCGAAAATACTGAACATGTCTTGAAAACGAGGAGATATGGACTGGCTGAAATGCAACACGCACTGACCGGATTCAAATAAATCTAGGCAGCTGAACGAGGGAAATTACAGACAGACAGTTGTGTTAATTCAGGCCATGGTCAAGATGTTAACCAGTTGTTTTGAAAAGAAAGTGCATCCCAAAAGTTGACTAGAGGGGAAATCCCATCAAAATCCCTGGCTAGATGCAAAAGGGGACACACACAATCTTTATTAAGTACATGATTTCTTATCACAAAATGCTGTGTGTGAACTTTCTAACCGGTAGGGGGTGCCTCTGAGTCCCTAACCCCAGACCCAATAATACCCAGCATATTTACAGGTTTAAATAATGTATTTTTAATCCACCAAATACCATAACGTACAGCCAATAATCATACAAACACTGAAGCTCTTTCCTCTCCCTTCACCTTGAGTTGAGTGTTGCCCGCTGCCTCCCGACTCTGTCTCCCCTATAATGGACCCAGCATGACTTGTGGGGAGCACTCTCCAGTTGTTTGAGGACCAGGCTAGTCCTCTACCCCCGACAGCACCCTCCAAGGACACAAGAAGGGTTGCACCTCTGGACTCCAGTTCCCATGAACCCCTACAGGTGTCCAAGTTAGGATGCTTCCCGTGGACCACTGCCACCTAACATATGGGAGATGGAACTTCTCCTGGCCTCCAGCTTCTGCTTGTCTATCCCCTGGCTCCTTCCATTTTGTCCAGAGTTCATGCCAACGTCCATTTGGGTTGCCCTGTCTGTCCTCTGAGGGACCCACAACATGACGCTCTGAAAAACCTCACACGACAAAAAGGCGTTGCCAGCAAGGCCCATCCAAAGAGATGAAGTCCCAACACACAAAACAGTCAAAAACAGAGGAAAGTGGTCAGAAATCTGGGCACAGCAGACCACAAGGAAACTCGCCAACTCCCTAGTGCAATCAAAATGAACCGCCAGGAACTGTGGGAGACCCACCAGATTTATAGGGCAGTGATAAGAAGCCCACAAAACACACAGAACATAACACAGGCTTATATTCAGATACATAAAATGTAAAGAATACTGCAAATCATGAACAAATTAAATAGTAACACATGCAAATAAATAAAAAATGTACAATAAAGACTCAAAACAAACATTGGAAGTCCAGCTGCGGGAGGAACCCTGGCTGAGGGTGCACAATGTGTGAGTGCGACAGATATATGGGGTGGTGTTTGCCTTGAGTGTTGGAAGGTCATGTCATGAGAACTCCGGTAGAGTGACACAGCAGCGTAACTACGCGGGTGTGCACGTCCGCAGTGGTGTAGAAGGTGCGAGTGGTGGAGCGCTAAGCCGCTTGACCCAGGTCAGGAGATGAGTGTCATAATTTGGAGTCAGAACCATACAAAAAAAAGGGTATGAGGCTTTGAAAAGTCTTCACAAGCAATGCTATCCCTGCCTGGATTAGGCCTCACCCATAGGGCCTGATTCCTAACCCCACAGGTTTGAGTGTAGAAGCTTCAAAACTAAACTTGAAATATCCAGCGGCCTTCCAAGAGAAGGAGAACCGTAAAACCCTGGTTTGAAGAGACAGACTACAGAAAGGATCTTTATAAAAATGAAGGTATTATAGCGGCTGGCTGGCTGCTGAGGCGGGTAGGCGGGTCCAGGGACAACAATGAGAGCTGTGAGACGTGCAGGCTAAGGGAGAATTCTTGGGGGAAGACAAAACAAGGTGGGTGGAGCCTAAGTGCAGTGTTGGGGGATGGGGATGGGATCCAGCGCAGGGAAGGAGGCGCTTCTTCTGAAGGAGTGAGGTGTGACTTTGAGATGTTACAGACTTCAGCAGGGGTTTGTTGTGGTCACAGCAACAATAAGGTTTAGCTCGTATGTGGAATTGTTGGAAATTAAACACCCGATTCACATTCCCTTAGGTTGGTGTTGTATGTGTGTGTCGTTACTGCCGTCCCGTTGGTCATTACCGCATTTATTTAGCAAAAGGAAAAATAAGAAATGGTCAGGAAAGGGAACAAAAGGAGTTTCCAAGAAGGCATTCCTCAGTTAACGAGTCCCAATTCATGATCCAGATATCATAAACCAACGCCAAGGCAGTAAAAATATCAAAAAAAAGCTGGTAAATCCAGAAACTGGACCCTCGAAGGTCTTCATGATGTGAGTTATATGTGCCATGAGTTGGAGAGATGCCTGCCTCCTTTGGAACAAGAACAATGCTTTCCAGTTTCTGGAGCCTTAGGGACAGACTGAACAGGTGACAGAGGACACCACTAAGTTGGTCAGCATGGGCCTTAGGAACTTTAAAAGAGAGAGGCCTTAAGAATGAGCGTCTGTCAGGTAGTTTGTAGCCGGGGCTACATAGTTAGTGTTGTCAAATGTCAGTACTGAATGCGTCTTGTTCCATTGTCCCGTTTGCTGTCTGTGTGTATCAGTGAATGCCGTCCCCGCAAAGGAGACTGCAACCTCAAACCTGCAAAGCACCTGTTCATTATTAATCAATTACAGCCGTCACAGGACTATTTAAGCAATCAGGAGGGAATAGCCGAGAGAAGAGAAAGGCAGGAGAAGGAGAGAGGAGACCATTTTTCCGCCGGACTTACTTCAATACCCTCATCAAGAGAGACCCCGGGGTCGAACTTCATCATCCAGCACGCGCCGAGGATTCACGGTGAGGCTGCTGCATTTTGTTCCGGGAAAATCAAACGACTCATTTATTGCTAGTTCAGTCAACTGTATTCAGGATAGTTTTAAAAACCGGACTCAAGTTCACGATCATTCAGTATATCATTCATTTTTTGTTATTCGTGTTGTGTGTTATATGTTACAGGGGCAAGGGAGGGTTTTGTTGTATTTATATATACAATACAATACAATACAATACAGTTTATTTTTGTATAGCCCAGAATCACACAGGAAGTGCCGCAATGGGCTTAAACAGGCCCTGCCACTTGACAGCCCCCCAGCCTAGACTCTCTAAGAAGACAAGGAAAAACTCCCAAAAAAACCTTGTAGGGAAAAAAATGGAAGAAACCTCAGGAAAGGCAGTTCAAAGAGAGACCCCTTTCCAGGTAGGTTGGGCGTGCAGTGGGTGTCAAAAGAAGGGGGTCAATACAATACAATGCAGTTCACAGAACAGAACAATTCCTCAATATACTAAAAAATAAAAAATATAAATTTTAGAATTACATAGCAGAATTTAACAGTAGATGATATATCCCATAATAAGATTTGGATTTGTGTAGAGTCCTGGAGACCTCATCCTTCAAGCTGCCTCCCTCATTTGGCCATTCCACGGCTGAAACAGTGCTGGGCCAGCCAATCCAATGAAAGGACCCCTCTTTCCCACGATTCCTGCGATCCTCCATCTGGGATGACTTTTCCTTAGGCAGGCAAAACAACTTGGCAGGTGGGCCATGGCACACATTTGAGTATCGAGAAGAAAAACAGAATAAGTGAGGGTTAGTATACAATTATAACTGTCATGTTACTTATGTTTAAGTGCTAATGACTAACAACAGAGATGCAGTCCGTACAGTTAATCAGCAGCTCTAGTCAGGGTGTGCTAAACTGAAGTAGTGAGTCTGTTGGATTTAAAAGCTGAGACCGAAGGGGCATCTCTTATAGTAGCAGGCAGACCATTCCACAGTTTAGGGGCCCTGTAACTAAAAGCTCGACCTCCCACTGTTATTTTATTAATCCTTGGAATCATAAGCAGACCGGCATCTTGAGATCTTAATGTGCGCTCAGGTTTGTAAGTCATGATAAGTTCAGACAAGTAAGCCGGACCTCGACCATTTAATGCTTTATATGTTAAAAGAAGGATTTTGAAATCTGCCCTAAACTTAACCGGGAGCCAGTGTAAGGATTTAAGAACTGGAGTTATGTGTTTGTATTTATATGGTGGTGTCTTGTTGTTGATGTGGTGGAAGGATATTTATATTTATATATGTTTATATGTCTATTTTTGCATTTGTCTTGTTGTTTGATTTAATGCATTTAATCAGTATAATTTTACATACCTGCTTTTGTGTGTTTATATTTACACCGTTGATTGTGGGGAAAAGTGTAATTTGTTAGAGGTACGGCTTGATAGTTAGATTCATACTCAGTAAATTATCTAGGCCACAGGTCTTAGAGGTGTAGCCGCCGGCTGGGTAAGGGGTCAGTCGTTACAAGTTTATATCGTGACGTAAATACTGAGGATGTGCAGCTCTGGCTGCCATGGTACAGAAAAGACATAGCAGCACTTGAAGCTGTGCAGAGGAGAACAACAAAGTACAACCCAGGACTTGAGGACACATCCTACTGTGACAGGCTCAGGGAATTAAACCTGTTTAGTCTGAGCAGAGGAGACACAATCCAGGTCTTCAAAATCTTCAAAGAAAGGCATTGATGAATTATATCAACCATAATTCTTCAGCTTAACTCTTACATCCTGACCGATCGTTTAAAAATCTTTCACTATATCATACAGGTGAAGTATACCACACACTAACAGAATCAATACCTCATTTACAAGTAACGGTTATCGACTTCACACTCCTAGTAATCAGACTGTTACAATATTTGCGGTGGACTTTTAATCTTGTATGAAACCATTGCGGTGAAATAAGCCACAAGGTAATGCTCAAAACGAGTTGGGGAATGTCCCTGTATATTGGCCGACGCACAAAGATGAAAATAAGGTCAAAAAGAAATCAAAAACTGATCTCAATCAACACGTACTGTCAGAATCATTGCCGTTTGTGTAGCGAAAATAAAAAACATGGAGGAAGGAAGTGGCACAACGGAAGAGTCGTCATCAGGAATGGCCGGAAGTGACATCATTATGGCAGAGCCGGAAGTGATGTCATCGGAGATGGCTGGAAGTGACGTTGTGTGAGATCGTGGCCATTCTGTGAGACCGGAAGTAAGGTAGGTGGATTATGGTTTTTCTTCTTTATTTCTGCAGACAAAAAGAGAAAGTGACATCAGTGCACATAACCAACCTCTCATCTCGCGAAATATCACTCACCTTAGGACTTGATGGCTGCTTCCAAATTCACGCGTGTGTGACACCATACATGTGGTGTTTCATGAATTGTCACAAAAAAATATTTGAAAAAAGTCGTAGTAATTATTCTGTTTAAGGAATACCCAAGTGTTATGCGTCCCGACAAAATAGATTTCAACCAATGCGATGAACCCTCCCACCGAAAAACTCTCCTATAGCCTGAAAACCGGAAACAGCTTTACACCACTCTTCTGATTTTTCATCTGCTCACGCATATTACTTCACAAAACTACAGCAAATATCTACAAGTGACACATCAGTACTTACAGGAGATTCTCTTGATCGAAACAAGTCCAAGTTCATTATCGTACGATGCATCAGTCAGGTGGTATCCTTCAAATAAGGGGAGTCGCAAGGCGACCTTTGGCAATTACACCTCACATTTCGGGGGTCATTAGCTCAGACTCAACAGGTCACACACTCGCAAACCTCACTCTGTGTGTTTGGTGAATTCCATACCAAATATCATATGGATGCACTGCATGTGCCTCTCCAACAGATGGTGCATCACAGATATTTGTAGTAATCCATTTTATTACTGTAGTTTAGATGTCTGTGAGGCGCCATCTGTTGGAATGACAAAGTCAATGATTTTTTTTTACTACATGCATTACCAAATACATTCCAGTAGCTGGTCCACTGCAAACATTACTGTGATGCCGAGGTCAGCTTTGATTGCTTAGATTTCAAACCGTCTTAGATGGCAGCACAGCTAGTGCCTAAATAAAGCTACAGTTCCTGTCAGTCTGTGCGGATTTCTGCGTCAACAGATTTGCAATGATTGCTTAAAACATTGCAAAATGGAGCCACTTTGAGTTAATGACTTGGGATTGAAAGTTGTTGACCCTTACAATTAATTTTTATGTCTACAGATGAAATATTTATCTAGGATTTTGCAAAACGTTCACTAGCAATTGAGACGGGTGTTTATGCAATGTGAATTGGTTGCCTCCTGTGTTCAGGTGGTTGCTGTTTTCTTCAGGTCTTTAGATTCGAGCACTTACACCACTGGCTTGATGGCATGGTCTGCACAATGGAGAAAAACAGTAAGCAGGCTGGAGTGCCTCTGCAGCACTAGGGGCTGCTGTTTGGAGCTCCGGTTTCCCCTGGATGAGATACTGCTTTAAAAATTCAATAAATCTTGAATTTGAAATGTTCAAGTACAGTGCAAAAAACTTTAGGGGATGTGTAAGGTAAAGTTGAAACAAGAAAACTTTGTGCAAACAAAACTGGCATATATGAAAATAGTGAAGTTCCTTTCAGGTGAAATGTGACGCACCTTCTGTCAGACGGATGGGTCTTCAAAGGGTGGGCTTGCTTACACACTGGCATTCTGTTAAAGAGACGCCTTTAAATATTCATTTGACATCAGAATAAAACCTCTTTCTTGTCACTGCAGATAAACTGGCACAGAGCAGGGGACTCGCTTCTGCCACCGCTTCTCTCCTTTTATTCCTTAGATGTTGTCAAAGAATCTTGTGATGGCTCCTTAACTGTTCAGGCGCTGCACTTGGTTCAGATGATATATAAATGTAATGAATTATTATTATTATTATTATGACTTTAACATTTGACTTCTCCGTGTGCAACTTCATTTTACAGCCGAGCCCACCCACATCCACAGGCAGAGTTGAGGGTAGATAGATAGATAGATAGATAGATAGATAGATAGATAGATAGATAGATAGATAGATAGATAGATAGATAGATAGATAGATAGATAGATAGATGATAATAATAATAATACATTTTATTTATATAGCACCTTTCCCATACTTAAGGCACTTACAGAATATAATAAAGAACGGCAGGGTATACAGTATATAGCATTGTACAAACCAGATAAATAAATAAAGAAGATTACGACAGTGAATTCTGAAAAAAAAGAAACAGACAACATAATTGATGGTCTCGCACACACACACACAGGTTACATGAGCATCTTGACATGGAGGTAAACTGAGAGAAGGGTAATAAAGTCAAGTAGAGCTAAAAGCCTTAATGAACAGATGAGTTTTGAGTTGTTTTTTGAAAGAATTCATGGAGTCAGCTGATCTCATAATTTCGGTAGGTCGTTCCAGAGTCTGGGCGCTATACAGCTGAAGGCCCTGTCACCCATGGAGTGTAGAT
This sequence comes from Erpetoichthys calabaricus, assembly GCF_900747795.2. Lineage (NCBI taxonomy): Eukaryota > Metazoa > Chordata > Cladistia > Polypteriformes > Polypteridae > Erpetoichthys > Erpetoichthys calabaricus. The sequence continues at coordinate 83,526,658 of NC_041410.2, read as the reverse complement.
TAGTGAGGGGCACAACAAGATTGCCAGAATCAGAGGACCTCAGTGGGCGGGCAGGCACATAGTGATGGAGAAGGTCATTGATGTAGTTTGGCGCGAGGTTATTTAAGGCTTTGTAAGTTATTAGTAGGATTTTATATTCGATTCTGTAGGACACAGGGAGCCAGTGGAGACGGAGCAGGATGGGTGTGATGTGCTCACTGCTGCTGGTTCGAGTAAGGACTCTTGCAGCTGAGTTTTGAATAAGCTGGAGCTGTGATATAAGATTAGAAGGGGCACCTGCCAGTAGGGAATTACAATAATCGATGCGGGATGTGATAAAAGCATGGACAAGTTTCTCAGCGTTAGAAAAGGAGAGGAAGGAGTGAACACGGGATATGTTATGGAGGTGAAAGTAAGAAAGTTTCTTAATGTGATTTATGTGGGCAGAATAAGTGAGGGAGGAATCAAAAATGACACCAAGATTTTTTACAGTAGAGGCAGGTCTGATGAGATCACTGCCAAGATGGACTGGGAAGGAGCTCATTTTATTAAGTTGCATTTTAGTCCCAATTTGCAGGAGTTCAGTTTTATTGCAATTTAATTTTAAAGAGTTCTGCTCCATCCAGGTTTTAATTTCACTAAGGCAGGTTGTGAGCTGAGAAAGCTCTGATGAAGTTCCACTATTAACATTGAAGTAGAGTTGAGTATCATCTGCATAAAAATGATAACCCAGTCCATAGCTATGAATAATATGGCCAAGGGGAAGAATATAAATACAGAAAAGCAGAGGGCCGAGGACAGAGCCCTGAGGGACTCCTTGTGTGACTGGCGCTGAGCTGGATCTGCTGTTGCCAAGACTAACAAACTCTTGCCTATCAGTCAGATAGGACTTGAACCACTGGAGGGCAGTGCCTGAGATACCCAGCATGTTCTTCATTCTGGACAGTCGAATGTCATGTCTGACCGTGTCAAATGCTGCACTGAGGTCTAACAGAATTAATATGCAGGTTTGTCCAGAGTCTGCTGCCATGAGCAAATCATTGGTTACCCGTAGCAGAGCAGTTTCACAGCTGTGCCGCGCCCTGAAACAAGACTGAAAGGGTTCCATCAAATTATTAGAGGTTAGGTAATTGGTGAGTTGGGAAGCTACAACACGCTCAAGAACTTTTGACAGGAAAGGTAAGTGGGAAAATAGGCTGAAAATTGTTAAGATTGTCAGCATCAAGACCAGACTTTTTTAACGTTGGGGTTACAGAAGCAATTTTAAAAGTGAGCGGCACGGAGCCAGTGTCAAGGGATGAGTTTATTATTGTTGTAACAGTCGGGATTATGGCATGAAGGCAGGATTTAAGTAGTGTGGTGGGGATGGGGTCCAGTACACAAGTAGTCGGCCTCATCTTACAAAGCAGGTTATTAACAGATGCAGATGTGACTGGTGAGAACTTAGAGAAGGAGCTGGATGGAGTGGGAAAACAGGGAGAGATATAAACAGATGATGTATTTATGTTAGTTGAATTATTTAGATCATTAATTTTGTTACGGAAAAAGTGGAGGAATTCCTCACAGACTTCAGTAGAAGAGGTAGTTGGGCCAGATGCGGGTTCGAGTAGTTTATTAACTACAGAGAACAAAACCCTTGGGTTATCGTGGCCACTTTCTATTATTCTGCCATAATGGGTGTTCTTGGCAGAAGTTAGTGCTTCTCTGTAAGCTCTTTGGTGGTCAGAGAAAGCCTGGATGTGCACGGTGAGGCCAGTCTTACATGACATTCTCTCAAGGCATCGGCCAGCTGCTTTCATAGATCGCAGTTCTGAGTTATACCAAGGAGCTGAACATTTAAAGGAAACCTCCTTATGTTTTAAAGGAGCTGTTTAATCTAATGCTGAATGAAGAGCTGAGTTATAGTGGTGAACAAAACTATCTAGTGTTGGTGGAATAGGTGAAGACAGTAAAAGATCAGAAATGGATCCAGAAAGGATAGAGGGACAGATATTTTTAAGGTTTCTGTAAGAAATTTGTCGTTTACAGGTAAGAGGAGGGAAAGGCAGTGAAACAGTGAAAAATACTGCTTTATGGTCAGAGAGTCCCAAATCAGTGCTGTAAATGTTGGCAACAGATAGTCCAGAAGTGCAGATCAGGTCCAATATATGACCGCCAGAGTGGGTGGGAAAATCAACATGTTGTGTCAAGTCAAAACAGTCCAGTAAGGATAGGAATTCATTTCTCAGTTTAGATGTGGGGGTGTCAATATGGATGTTGAAATCACCAAGAAGGATAATTCTCTGAGAGTAAGAGCTTAGGTGGGTCAAAAGTTCAATCAGATCGGATAAGAAGGATGCATTGTATTTTGGGGGACGATAAAGAACAATGAGTGAGACAGGACCTGATTCCGTTATTAGTTTAAGAGCCAGGCACTCAAAAGACAATGGACAGTCAATCGGGATTCGTTTAATGTTTAAGTCAGCTCTGACAATTACTGCAAGCCCGCCTCCTTGTCTTGAGCTGCGAGGCTCTGAGTGGAAAGTGAAACCAATTGGAGTCGCCTCTGTGAGAGACGCAAATTCGTTTGGTTTTTACCAAGTCTCCGTTAAACACAGCATATCAAGTTTGGTGTCAGTGATGAGTTCTGACAGCACCAATGCTTTGCCATTAAGAGACCTCGAGTTAAATAGTGCAATGTTAGTTAATGATAGATAGATAGATAGATAGATAGATAGATAGATAGATAGATAGATAGATAGATAGATAGATAGATAGATAGATAGATAGATAGATAGATAGATAGATAGATAGATAGATAGATAGATAGATAGATAGATAGATAGATAGATAGATAGATAGGCAGGATTAGAAAGACAGATATGAAAGGCCCTATATTACATTATATAGTTTCTCCAGGACCATCCAGCCATCTCTCCGGAGGGGTAAACTCAGAGACATGCAGGTTGTTTGTAAAGTTATCAGTCCGTCTGAGTACCACTTGGCCACCACCAGGAACAGTCCTCTCTCTGTTTGTCTTCACTCTGTACACCTCCAGCTATAAATATACCACCAGGTCATGTCACTTGCAAACATTCTCTGATGATTCCTCACCTATGGGGCGTCAGGAGGAGAAGTTTGTTTCTTGGTGCAAAGAGAATTGTGTGCAATTTAACATCAGCAAAACCAAGGAACTGGTTATAGGGTTTCACTGCTCCAATTAGTGTCTATGTCCGGTCACTATTCAAGGAGTGGATGTAGACGTGTTCCACTGCTAAACATACTTGGACTTTCACATCAATGACAGGATGGACTGGTCTCAGAACACAGAGGAACTATAGTAGAAAAGGCAGAGCAGGCTCTTCTTCCATAGAAGCTTGCATTCCTTTAACATGGGAAGTGACATCCTTATCATCTTCTACAAGTCTTGTGATGGCCAGTGCAGATTGTAAACGCTGTGGTGTGCTGAACTGGTAACATCACTTCAAGAGAGGGGCCCACTGAATCAACAAGCGAATTAAATGGGCAGGCTCAGTTATGAGAGACACTCTGGAGCCCCTGGATGTCGTAGCAAAGGAGAGAATTAAAACTGAGTGCCCTTATGAGCCTCTCTGTGACACATCGCCACTGAGGAATTTCAGCAACAAATCATTCAGCAGAAGTGTGTTTGGAAACATTATGGTGGGTTCCTTTATAAAAACAGAAATACGTCTCACAGTGACTGGGACTGTCAAGTCAGAAGTTTTCTTTCTTCATAGTCATTCTGGTGTGTATTTGAGAGGAGTTTGTTACTGGTCATAATATGATATTTATTTATTTATTGATCTTCTGTAAAATGCTAGACTTCCCTAGTAATCAATCTATTACATTTGATCTTTCTTTCTTTCTCTTTCTTTCTTTCTTTCTTTCTTTCTTTCTTTCTTTCTTTCTTTCTTTCTTTCTTTCTTTCTTTCTTTCTTTCTTTCCAGCTTTACACACTCCCCAGATGGATTCAGACTTCATCACCCAAGTCTTATGCTCTCCATCACTTCATTTATTTTTTGATTGCCTGCACAAACAGCTTGCTGTCCTACAGAATGAAGGAGGCTTCCTGCTCAGAATTCCATTGTGAGTTTGTCAGAATTTCAGGAAGGCCTGTGAAAGAGTTATAAATCCCATACCTTCAATCTGCAGCTCAGAGAAAGGAAAAAATATATATATAAAAAAGGTAATCGTGTTTCTTCTCTCCAGGGAGAGTGGTCTGCGTTCTCTGCCATATTAACAGGGTATCAGATTAAACTTGTGGTAGCAGGGATAGGGGTGGCTGCCAGCTTCAAATAAACAGCGTGTTTGAGAAGAGGAAAGGCTAAAGGCGGGCTGATATGTCAGGTGGAAAATAATTAACCGAAATCAACAAGCAATTTATAACAGTATCTGCTTTATTCGGAGGAAAGTGAACAGAAAAGTTTGACTTGAGTTGCAAATACCGCCAGAAACTTTAGTCTCCGGTGACAATTGAGCTGGAAAAAGGGTTTAGATAATGATGCCTCAAAGTGGCACTTTGCCGCTCTTATTAAAAAGATCTTTTTCTTCTTTCCTTTCATTAGTTTCTATTTTTGCATCTCTTTCATCGTTACCGAGCTCAGGTTTTCTCATAGGAAGCCACACCGCAATCTAAGTTGTCTAGAGGCGGCTGCCCCAGCTGAAGAAAGAGCTCCGCGCCCGTTGCACTGATTACCCAGCGTGGCCAACTCATTTGCTGCACTTTAATCCTGTTGGCCATTGTGGATTCGATCAGGTGACGTGGCGGCCACTTGGTGCAATTTACTGGGAAGATTAAAGCTGCACTAACCTTTGTGACTTCAGTAAAATGTCTAGGGACGTTAGAGGAGTGTTTAGTATATTAGTGGGGTGACTGATATATAAATCAGAGAGACAGAGAGAGACACGAAAGACACTACATGATAGATAGATAGATAGATAGATAGATAGATAGATAGATAGATAGATAGATAGATAGATAGATAGATAGATAGATAGATAGATAGATAGATAGATAGATAGATAGATAGATAGATAGATAGATAGATAGATAGATAGATAGATAGATAGATAGATACTTTATTAATCCCCAAGGGGAAATTCACCTACTCCAGCAGCAGCATACTGATAAAAAACAATATTAAATTAAAGAGTGATAAAAATGCAGGTATAACAGACAATAACATTGTATAATGTTAACGTTTACCCGAATGGAATTGAAGAGTCGCATAGTTTGGGGGAGGAACGATCTCCTCAGTCTGTCAGTGGAGCAGGACATTGACAGCAGTCTGTCTCTGAAGCTGCTCCTCTGTCTGGAGATGATCCTGTTCAGTGGATGCAGTGGATTCTCCATGATTGACAGGAGCCTGCTGAGCGCCCGTCGCTCTGCCACAGATGTCAAACTGTCCAGTTCTGTGCCTACAATAGAGCCAATTGGGACTGGGGTGATGCAAGATGTTTTCCAAAGCCTCGGGACTCTCCCCTGTTCCAGGCTCAGGTTGAAGATGCGCCTTAGAGGACTCCCCAACTCAAACACACAGGCCTTCAACAGCCATGGCGATACTCCATCTGGACGCACTGCTTTGCTGGCACGAAGTCTCCTCAGCTCTCTGCTTACCTGGGCTTCTGTAATTGTGAGTGGGGGGAAACTCTTCTCCTATGCTGGTATCAGCAGAAAGATGGGTGGAGGGTGCAGTACTCCGAAGTGAGAGTGGGTTATGGTGGTCAAACCTGTTAAAGAAGTTGTTCATCTGGTTTGCTCTCTCCACGTCTCTCTCGATGGTGGCACCCCACTTCAAGCTGCAGCCAGTGATGATCTTCATCCCATCCCATCCTTCCTTCATGCTATTATTCTGCAACTTCTGCTCCATCTTTCTCATGTACTGCTCCTTCGCCGCCCGGAGCTGGACTCGGAGTTCCTTCTGCACACGCTTGAGCTCATGCTGATCACCGCCTTTAAAAGAAAAGGCCCATGATGTCACTTGTAATCCATGGCTTGTTGTTAGCATAGCAGTGTACTGTTCTAACTGGAACTACAATGTCCATACAGAAGTTGATGTAGTCAGTACTGCAGTCAAGAACCTCCTCAATGTTCTCACTATATGATCCCTGCAGGATATCCCAGTCTGTTGTTCCAAAGCTGTCTCTCAGAGCCTGCTCTGCCTCAGGGGACCACTTCCTGAATGAGTGTGTGGTTGTAGGTAGCTCCCTCACTCTTGGTTTGTAGTGAGGCTGAAGCAGAACCAGGTTATGATCTGCTTTCTCAAGCGCGGGCAGCAGAGTGGCACTGTATGTGTCTTTAACATTTGCATACAGTAGGTCAATAGTCCTATTTCCCATCTATCTATCTATCTATCTATCTATCTATCTATCTATCTATCTATCTATCTATCTATCTATCTATCTATCTATCTATCTATCTATCTATCTACTATACTAAAATGAATATCTATCTATCTATCTATCTATCTATCTATCTATCTATCTATCTATCTATCTATCTATCTATCTATCTATCTATCTATCTATCTATCTACTATACTAAAATGAATATATCTATCTATCTATCTATCTATCTATCTATCTATCTATCTATCTATCTATCTATCTATCTATCTATCTATCTATCTATCTATCTATCTACTATACTAAAATGAATATCCTTCTATCTATCTATCTATCTATCTATCTATCTATCTATCTATCTATCTATCTATCTATCTATCTATCTATCTATCTATCTATCTATCTATCTATCTATCTATCTACTATACTAAAATGAATATATCTATCTATCTATCTATCTATCTATCTATCTATCTATCTATCTATCTATCTATCTATCTATCTATCTATCTATCTATCTATCTATCTATCTATCTATCTATCTATCTATCTATCTATCTAATCCTGCCTACTACACTAAAGTTAGAATAAACCTTTTAATTAGTATCGATTCTTCTAGGCCCGTTATTGTATCTAGTTGGGGTGTGATGGCATTCACACACAGAGAGCATTTTTGAAAGCGCTTGTGGGACTCCCACTTCAAGACACTGACATTCTACCATCTCATGTGCAAGCAAAAGATAAAATATTATAAGAAAAGTGTGCAAAGAAACACTCTTTTACTGCACCGATTGCAACACTGGGCTGTGTGTTGATGGTTGTCTCAAAATAACGCTGGCCATGCCCATCCTTTTGTATTTATTAAACATTTTTTTTATTTACGTGTTTCTCTTTATTTTTCTTGTTGGAAAAAATTCCAACAATTTTAGGTAGGGATTAAACATACCATAACACTAAGGGGTTTAAATAAGCGTAACAGGTTAATATACGATGGGCGACTCGACGCTACATGTGTAATTTTGGGCACATTTTCAAATTCCTCAGTATGAAGGTTAGCCACATGCCTGGCATTCCTCTACCCGAGGACGCAGAATAGTTTCTGGGCAAGGTCATGGCAGTGCTTCTAGCAGCCGAGCCCCGTAAGCCCTGGCGGTGTGACTAACACTTTAAATTGGTTAAATCTCTAGAGGTTGCGATATTTCACCAGCACAACTGAAAATGGAGAATTGCACAGTGATATAGCAGAGCAAAAAAATAAATAAATAAAAACAAGCAAGCAGCAAATGTACCTTTTCAGTGTTATGGGAGGAGGGAACACTGCAATCTAATTACCGCTCTGTAACTTTATTCACTTTGTGCAATTATTCCAAATTAAAATGCTCAAATTTTAATGTGATTACATGTAAATAATTGATGAAATGCTACTTATGTATAATTGATATGCAGCGCCGTAATTTAGATACGGCGGGCTGATGACTTTCTTTAATTACACGATTGTGACTATGGAGCAGAGGCAGTCAGGGATTACATTGATAAACATTCCCCTGTTAGCTTTAGGCTTTTACATTCCCAAGGAAATTCCAAGGTTTTGCCCAATTTTATTTTATATAGTGTCTTTCTGTTCTACTACAACGAAATGTGGCAATCCCTTAGATGAACCAGATGATGAGAGACATAATGAGGTCAGGAACAAGCCAGACCATGAAACTAATAACATCCAATCCAAGTCCAAGAATCACACAAAAGTGCTCACGTCTGTTTTATCATGGAAGGGCTTTGGGGTGACTCTGTCCTGTAACATCGACTCTTTCATTCCCACAGTCAGATTCTTCATTACATGGATCCACACCATCACACCTGTGCACCAGGAGATCCCCTTCCTGGACCTGCTGTGGTAAAGCGATACCGCTCCGGGACAAGAGGGGGCACTCACGCTAACTGTCTCTTCTTTTTTCAGCCATGGCTCCTAGAAGCCACAGAGTGAGGGCAACTGCCCCTTCTGGTTGGGTTTACTATTAATCCAAGCAGTCCCTGAAGAATGGTGTCTACTATTTGACTGTTAACCCGACCTGGGGCAAAGCTTCATCATGTTGTTATAGGATCTTTAAATTTGAAGTGATTCTGTATTTTATTTTTTTCTGTTTGCGCCATCATGCCCGGTTTTGTTTTATTGGACTTCATTAAATAGGAACGCCTGGTTGGTGCCCCAACATTTCGAAGCAATTTGTGTAAATCGGCCCTCTGGTCACAACGCACATCACCCCAAGTCTTGTTCTCTGGCCTGGAACGAGACACAGCCCACAGTGGCAATGCACTTACAAAAGGGAATTACGGACCCACTGCACCCGGGACCAGAAGAGGAAGTCACATATTAAAATTAGCACTGGTCCCCAACACCGACCCCTGAGGGACACCACTCTTAACATCACCGTATTCTGATGGGGTCTCTTACACCATCACCCTCTGCTTCCTCTGTCTGCGCTAATTCTGCATTCACCCACAACACCCCACCCTGAACTCCCACTCCTTTTAGATTAATGCTAAACCTCTCACGTGGTTCCTTATTCAAAGCCTTCTGAAAATGAAGTTAAATAATATCATAGGCACCACTCTGGTCATATCCTAGCAGAATTCCAGCATATTAGTGAAACACAATGTTCCCCATGTGAACCCATGCTGTGTGTTCCCTAAAGCGTCTGTTCTTGCCATGTGCTGTTCAGTCTTATCTCTCTATTATATAAAAAAAATTTTCAAAGTGACGAGACTTTTTAGGAGACGAGATTTGGGAAAGATTTTTTCAAGTCCCGCGAGATGAGAATATTGCCATGCTATTTTTAAAAGTCACGCCCTCCTAGCGACCATTTTCAAACAAGATCACTGTTCTCTCACCTCTCAGTCTTGTGAATGCTTTTGTCAGACACAGTTCTTGTGCTCTCGGCTCTTATAAATTTTAATGTTTTCCTCACTTTAAGTTCCCAGTTAAAGATGTCGTATTATGTCCTAATCTTATTGAGAAATTTCTTCCCGAAGGGATATCAACAGAAGAAATGAGTACACGGGCAATTCTAGCACCGAGAAATGATGAAGTCAAAAGAATTAATGCAAAAATTGACGATTGGTTACATGGCAAATTGGTTAAAGGTGTATCAATAGACTGTGCTGAAACAGTTGGTGGTGATCGTGCGGAAGATGAAAACATCAACTTACAAGATCATGAAGAATATTTACAACCGTTAACACTGTCCGGTCTTCCACCGCACAAATTAGTGTAGAAAGAAAGATGTATCCAAGAAAGGTAATCCCGCGGATGACATTATTATTATCACGTTAGATTATTATTGAAAAGTGAACACTTTCCCATTAGAATAGCGTTTGCAAAGACAATTAACAAATCTCAGAGCCAAACATTCGAAAAAGTCGATTTATTTAATAAAGAGAAAGAAACGAAATGCAATCACGGGCAGTTATACGTCGCGTGGTTGCAAATGTAACACTTAACATTGTGATAGACGGCCAGGAACCTTGCCCCGCCGGGACACCTGGAGGAAGGAGGAACCGGGAGAGCGGCACTTCTTTTCACTGGGCACCCGGCCGGTCCTTGATCCCTGGGGGACAGCACTTCCGGGACACCAGGAAGTGCTGACAGACCAGGGATGGTGTACGCCCAGAGTGCTTCCGGGTGCAAGGGCAGCACGTCCGCCACACTGGGGAGTGCTGCCGGAAGTTCATCTCCAGGCACCTGGAGCACATCCGGGACGGGATAAAAGGGGCCGCCTCATTCCAGTCAGGTAGCCGGAGTCGGGTGGAAGAAGGACGGAGCTTAAGGGACAGGAGTGGAGGCGGCCAAGAGAACCAAGGACTGTTAACTGTAAACAGTGTTTGTATATATTTATATGAATAAACATGTGTGTTGTGGACACTGTGTTGTCGTGTCTGTCTGTGGCGGGTCATAGCTTATACAACATGAAAATTAAAATCTGTTTAAATTGTACATCCGCATCCCCATACGCGAGTGGCAGAACCGTAAAGAGGCTAGAGCGCAACAGAGTACAGACGGAAGAAGAATGTAGAACACTTGGAGCACTATAAAAATGGCCGCCTCACTCCATTCAGGGAGCCAGAGCTGGGAGGAGGTGGACAAAGCTTTCTGGAGGAGGGAGTAGAGGCAACGAGAGAGAAGAACACAAAGAAAGAAGAACAGAAGAAGAAAGGAATGGGAAATTATTGTGCTTGTGCACCGCACTGTGCTGCTGTGGGGAACGAGAAAAATACGCTTCCCACGTATAATAAACGTGTGTTGTGTGCTGGACTTGTATCTGTTGTATCAGGGGTTTGAGGAGCTGTAAGCCCCCTGGTGGTCTATCTATCTATCTATCTATCTATCTATCTATCTATCTATCTATCTATCTATCTATCTATCTATCTATCTATCTATCTATCTATCTATCTAGTGTGATAAACCCAAGGCATCAGTGGGCCCCAAACCCCAACACGATCACAAAAATACAGTCCTTTATCTATCTATCCTGCCTACTATGCTAAAATTAATATCTATCTATCTATCTATCTATCTATCTATCTATCTATCTATCTATCTATCTATCTATCGATCGTGGAATGTTTATTTACAACTATTTTACAAGTAGAACACGCACAAACCCCAGTGCCACAGCACCAGTCACCCCAGTCCAGGCCCTCAATACAATGCCTTCTCTCTCTCTTGACCGCCTCCACTCCTCTCCTTCGACTTCCATCCTCTTCCACCCGACTCCAGCCCTCGAATGGAGGGAGGCGGCCCCTTTAATAGCCACCCAGATGTGCTGCAGGTGCCTCCCGACAATCTTCCGCCGGCACTCCCCAGTGTGGCGGAAGTGCCGGCTGCGTACCTGGAAGCACTCCGGGTGTCCCCGATCCTCTCCCCCCCAGCACTTTTTTTTAGGTCCAGGGCTCCCAAGGCATTGGGGCGCCCCCTGGCGGTGACCATGGGCCCCTACAGGGCTGAGCTTCAAAGCTCTGCACCCATGGTCCCCAAAGCAACCAGGGCGGTTGCCCCCTCGTGGTCTGGAGGAAGCAGAAGCCCTCCTCTGGTCCTCCTGGGCATCCCGGCTGGGTATCATCCCCAGCTGCATGCCACACTATCTATCTATTGTGATAAACCCAGGGCGTCAGTGAGCCCCAAACCTCAACATGATCACAAAAACAAAGTCCTTTATCAAAAATAAACAAAGGTTTTATTTAAATACCTCCCAAAAGTATCACAAATAAGCACAAAACACTGGTCTTTTTCTCTCCACAATATGTTCTCTCACCACCGCACTGCCCTCCTCCATTCGAGTGTTGCCTCTCTACCACCCAGCTCCAACTCGCCTGAATAAGGGAGTGCAGTCCCTTTTATTACAGACCCGGGAATACTTCCTGTGCCATGGCGATTGCCTGATGGAAGTACTTCCAGGTCATATGGAAGTCCATTATTTGAGTAGGGAGCTTGTTTCCCTGGAACGCCCTCTTGCGGCTCCCCGTGACCCCAGCAGGGCTGCCCTGCCAGACAACATTTCCCGGCATGCCCCGCTGGCTTCTCACTGAGTGGGGATATCCGGGACTGCTGCCATCTAGCGTGCTGGGGGAATAACAGTTCCCTAGTGATCTCTCTGCTTCTATAGGGGCTGACCATCCATTTCTTCCTCCTTTGTCTGCTTCCTTTCCTGGCTGGGATGTCTGTCCATCCTGTGTGGCATCTATCTATCTATCTATCTATCTATCTATCTATCTATCTATCTATCTATCTATCTATCTATCTATCTATCTATCTATCTATCTATCTATCTATCTATCTATCTATCTATCTATCTATCTATCTATCTACAGATATCTTCTATCATACAGAACTGCATTCCTCAGAATGAGACGCCATCTTCCAAGAATTCTCAAATTTATGTCATCACGAACAGAGGAGACGTGACTTAGTCGACCGTGGGTGTGGCTTAGGTGCCCTCACTGGGTGGGCTTGTTGGAGCTACAGAGGAGAAAAGACATGGTATTGTTGTTTAGGAGAGCCCATTGGTTGTTGAGTGTTACACAATGTCTGAAAAGCCAGAGAATTTATGACAATCTGTAAGAGAAAAATGTTATTTGAAAGTGCCTACCTGTTTAACTCGGACATCCTGACATGTGTACCAGTACATTTAAATGAGATCATATATCACATTTATTGAACTGTGTATTTTGTTCTCTGAGTCTTTTTTCTTTTAAGCAGGTATCACCAATGACTCTTAATAATAAACTATTTCTGCACTTACAGCATACGTAATAGAAGAGATGGGTTTCTCAAGCATACCATTTATCTATATGCTGATTGAGCTGTATGAACTGCTTTATATTTATTATATAGAGATGAACGTAGCTGAATAAAGGAAGTGCTCTGTTAGATTTTTTTAGTCCGTCATGCTGCGTTAACAAGACCATGTGGGACTCCACCAATTGGTTCCATGTTTGGAGTTCGTATATACGAGGGCAATCCCAAAAGTAAGGTCTCCTATTTTTTTAGAAATACAAACAACCATTTATTTTCTATAATATTTACATCATTTTAAAGGTTAAAGAATTATTTATTTTTCTACATTATCACCATTTCGGTCGAAGCATTTTTGTAGATGCTGTGGTAGTTTTAGAATGCCCATGTCATACCAGTTCGCCATCATGTCCTTCAGGAAGCGTTGAACCTCATCTTTCACCTCTTTGTCAGAGCAGAATCGCCTTCCGGACAAATGTTCTTTCAACTTAGGGAACAGGTGGTAGTCACTGGGTGCAGAGAGCATCCAGAGTGAATTCCGGATTCAATTGGCGATGAATTTCAACCGGTTTAACGCCTTTTGCATTCAAAAATCGAATAACTGCGCGAACTTTCGACTTGGCAGTACCGTTCAACGGGAGCTCCATTTTCAAGGGCTGCCAAGCCAAGATTGAGCATCCCAGTGAAGCCGCGCATGCTTGTTTGGGAGTGGAGGAAGCACCAATCACAACAGTGTGGCCAACAGCCGTACGAACAGTTTCTCTACGTCCCCACTGCTTTGGAGACCTTACTTTTGGGATTGCCCTCGTTTATAACGATGGCTCAATACTCGTCTTTATTGATTAAGTATTTTCCACAACACAATGCTTGCCCAGACTAACATCTGTCAGATGAGACTAACGACTTAACGAATTATGAAACCTTGCAACTGTAAGGGGGTCCAAACGTTTGCAAATGCCACATTTTGCATTAAATAAACCGTAACTGTACGCTAACATTTTCATTGCAATGCTGTTGTTTTAGTAATTTTGCCTTTGAAGTTGTATTTTCTATTTTTTTTTTTACTTCAAATGTGATTAAATATGTACTTTGGCTAATTGTGTCCATATTTGTGCATAAACTGCATGTGCGCAACATGAACAGAAGGTTAGCAGCTATTGTGCTTCTTCTTCTTCTTCCTCCTCACTTTTCCCACTTTTATGTGGGGTCTGTGTCGATATTTTCTAGGTGATTTTTACAGCTGGACGTCTTTCCTGATGCTAGCCCTCCTCCATTATCCATCTGTAGCCCAGATAGAAATGTGTTTAAATCTCTAATTAATGTAAAAATGTAAATGTTGTGTTGTAAACTGTTAATTTTAGTGTAATAGTTTGTTTACGTAGTTATGATGACTTTTATTTGGATAACCGGAAGTGGCAGTAAAAACGGAAGGGCTGGAGGAAGAGAGAAAAAGGAAAGAGAGAACGTGACGCCAAGGTGGTGTAGCAGAAAGTTGAGATAGACGAAGAAGTTCGATTAGATATTCGCAGGGTCTATCTGGTGAGGAGCGACTTGTTAAGTCAACGAGGGGAGTAACGGAACGAACTACCAGAGGCAGGAGTTAACTCAGCTCTACAAGTTAATGGTGGACATTTGCTTATTTGGAGGACGGAGACATTTTTGGATTTACTAAACAGCGGCTACCTGCGCATAAACAGAGGCAGAGAGGTCAGAGGGATTTGTTGGACTGATAACATTTCCAAGTAAGGTACCTTTTTCATTTTATTTTGTTCCTCCTGTTGGAGTGAAAGGACCGATAAGTTTTTGGTCGCAACGCTCCCAAGCCACGAATCAGGCCTGCAACGTTTTGTTTCAAATAGAGTGACAAGACTGAATGTGTTTTATTTTAGTATTAATAGTGTAATATAGTTCCTGATTATTTTCAGTTTATTAATCGTGTTGGTTGACTTATAATTAAACGGGTAATTCATTATTGTTTTATAACCCAGTTTCCTGGTGTTTATTATAAGTTGGTGTAAAATAAACTTTTGGGTTAGGAACGAATGTTAACAGGTAATTTCTTTTACCATTATTTGTTATTATCTAACCAGTGTATTGCTAGAATTATTTGATAATGTTTTATTCATAGTGACCCGAGACTCAAAATATTAAAGTAATTAGAATCATAATAAATTAGGCATTGGAGTAAAGAACTCAGGGCCCCTTTCTACACACAGTTAGAGTAGACGGGCTACACATCCATGAGACCGGCCCGAAAATGGAGGCTGGGTTAATGGCAGCTATTGTCCTACCCTACAAAATTCATTCTTGTTTCTAGTCCAAACCTGTACACACTACAATAATTTATTTATGATTATGTTTGGCATCTGACATTATGGTCCATCAAGCTGCTGCTTACTTGGGCAGGTATAATCAAAGGCGACTGAACCTTTTGCCTGCAGGATAAAGAGGCAGTACTTCTAACCTTTCACATGTAAGGTAGTGGCCTTCTATTTTAAGATCCATTTATAAATAATATAATGGCTTAATCTAATTCAGGGGCACTGGGGTTCAAAGTCTCTCTCTGCAGCATTAGGTGTGACACGCAGATCAGCCCTGGACAGCCTGTTAGTTTATTACAGGTCCCAATCACACAGACACACACAAGGCCTGTTTAAAAATTAATTAATAGTAGTAGAAGTACCAAGAAAAACAAAAATAATCACAAAAGTACAAGCAGAATGTGCAAAAAAGGGCTTTCCACCAACTGTTGCCACAAAGCTGGAAGTGTACAATGATCTAAAATGTCTTCATTTGCTGTAGCATCAACCGTACCCTTCACTGGAACCAAGGAGCCGAGGTCAAACCCTGACGAATGCCCCGGGACATTAGCCTTCCGCCACCAAACTTTACAGAAGGCACTACACGGTCTGGAAGGTAGCACTTGGCATCCACCAAACCTAGATGGGCCCGTCAGTCTGCCAGATACTGAAGTGTGATTCATCACTCCAGAGTGCTATGGTGGTGTGCGTCACACCAGTCTAGTTAACACTTGGCATCAGGAACAGTCATGCTGGGCTTCTGTGCAGATGACCAGTCATGGAAACATTAGAACAATCTGGGTGAGAACAGGCTAATCAGCCCATCCAAACTTGCCAGTCCTACCCATTTAATTCTTTTAATTCTTCCAAAATAACATCAAGTCGAGTTTTGAAGGCCCCTAAAGTTCTACTGTCTAACACATTACTTGGTTGCTTATTCCAAGTGTCTGTGGTTCTCTGTGTAAAGCAAACTTCCTAAGGTTTGTGTGAAATTTACCCTTAACAAGTTTCCAACTGTGTCCCTGTGTTCTTGATGAACTCATTTTAAAGTCCCCAGTCTTGATCCACTGGACTCATTCCCTTCATAACTTTAAACACTTCAGTCAGGTCTCCTCTTAATCTTCGTTTGCTTAAACTGTAAAGTCTCAGCTCTTTTAATCTTTCCTCATAACTCATCCCCTGTAGCCTTGCAATCAGCCTAGTCACTCTTCTCTGGACCTTTTCTAGTGCTGCTATGTCCTTTTTGTAGCCTGGAGACCAAACCTGCACCCAGCACTCCAGAACTTCTGAAGAACATTTGCCATTTGACAGTGATGAGTCCACTATGACGCATAAATTCTTCTCATAAGATGAGCTTTCAATTTTCAGTTCTTCCATTTTTTTATTCAAACCTCACATTTTTACATTCTACATTTAATATTTTATGTTTTCATGAAGCTCCTGACAAAGAGTTCTTGTGCTTCTGTTGCTTTCACAGACAGTTTGGCACATTGTTATGAGTGATGCACCAGAGGGCAGAAAAGCTTTACATGTTATATGCTTCAGTACTTGGTGATCCTGCTCTGTGAATGTCTGAGGTGTTCTTACAGACCTAGCAGAACAGAAATTTCATGTACTGACTTATTGTATATATGGTGGCGTCCTATGACAGTGCCTCCTTTAAACTCACTGAGCTCTTCAGTACAACCCATTCTACGGCCAGTGTCTGTCAATGGAGATTACATGGCCATGTGCTTGATTTTATGGACAGGGTGGGCTGAAACAACTGAACTCATTCAGTTGGACTGTTTTCCACATTTATCTGGTCATATAGTGTATAATTCTTTCCGTAATGTGACAGGTCTATCCATAGTGACTTAAAAATCGCAATAATATAATTGATTCTGTATTTTATGAACAAGCCTTTGGATCAATAAAGTATCTATCTTGTTCTCATAAATTTCCTGACCCCTTTATCTAAGGTGACTTGCATCATTTATGATACAATGGGTTCCATTTCTTTTATGTTTTCCAATTAGAGCACAGGTACTGTAGGTCAGGTGACTTGCTCAGGGTCACAACAGGGGTTGAAGTTCAAAGGCCACTACACCACACATTTGTCTATTATATAGTGCCTTTCAAATCTATTGTAATGGACAGCAGGAACTCGTACCTGGCCAGGATTCCCCCAGGGAAGGAGCTTACATATGGCAATACCTCCCCCAGGATGACAGACGGCAGCCCCCTTGTTTGGAGCATGGAAGCTTAACCCTGCTGGGGCCCTTGGCCACCACCAGGGGGTGCATGGAGAACAGCTGAGCTCTCCTTTGCAGGACTGCCGCCACACCCGAAGGGCAGACGGAAGAAGAATGTAGAACACCTGGAGGACTCAAAAAATGGCCGCCTCACTCCATTCAGGGAGCCAGAGCTGGGAGGAGGTGGACAAAGCTTCCTGGAGGAGGGAGTAGAGGCAACGAGAGAGAAGAGCACAAAGAAAGAAGAACAGAAGAAGAAAGGACTGGGAAATTATTGTGCTTGTGCACCGCACTGTGCTGCTCTGGGGAACGAGAAAAATACGCTTCCCACGTATAATAAACGTGTGCTGGACTTGTATCTGTTGTGTCAGGGGTACGCCCCCTGGTGGTCTATCTATCTATCTATCTATCTATCTATCTATCTATCTATCTATCTATCTATCTATCTATCTATCTATCTATCTATGTATGGTAGGAGTTGTCAAATTTCCAACACTAACTGCTTTGTGGCCACACTTCTGGTTAGAATTTATTCAACATCTGTTCATCTGTTTTGGAAAACCATCATCTTTTTAGGGTTATTGGGAACTTGAAACATTTTTGACAAAAAAATGAACAAAATAATTTGAACTCTGGCTCAGGTGCATCCCGTTCTTTTGACCCTTATTGAGATGTTTCCACCTTTGATTCACTGGAGTGATTAGTTCAGTGAGCAGCCAACCATTAGAGGTCCCTGGTGTTGACTATCTGGGCTACAGTAAGGACAGTAAGACAGGTAAGATGTTACAGGTGACAGTTCCTTAGCTGGTGTGACCAGTAGGGGATGAAACAGCAAACTCCAAACCCTGACACAGTCCTGGGTTCAAGTATGTATTTTAGTCAATAAGGTACCTTTAACAGACTTTATGTTATCAAAAACACAGAACAGCAAAGCAAACTTGTTTCTCTTCTTTCTCCTCAACTCCTCTCCTGACTCCGATTTGCTTGGATGAGACAGAGTGGCTTCTTTTTTTTTTTATATTTTTATTTTATTAATTTTTATTGTAATCATTCCATACAAACAGATCAATTTATAACCCAACAAATTTGAAGACAAATCAAACCCCACCCCTGAGAAGGAGAGCTTAGCTAAAGGAAAATTGCTTAAGGCTTTTTAATAAGGCAACATTAAACAAAAGAAAGGGAGAAGTAAATATCTATGTAAATAAGAGATGGAGAAGGGAGTTAAATGCGATAATAGTTATTTCTCTTATTCTAAAATAATATTGATTAAATCCTGCCAGGTTTTGAAAAAAATTTTGTACAGATCATCTAACTGAGAATTTGATTTTTTCCAATTTCAAATTATATAAAACATCGGTTTCCCACTGACTTATAAGAGGAGAATTAGGATTCTTCCAATTTAACAGAATAAGTCTGCGTGCCAAAAGTGTAGTGAATGCAATCACCGTTTGCTTGTCCTTCTCCAATTCAAGTCCATCTGGAAGAACACCGAACACAGCTGTTAATGGGTTAGGAGGGATTGTGACCCCAAGGCTGTCTGAGAGGCACTTAAAAATTTTTGTCCAAAATGATGTTAGTTTGGTGCAGGCCCAGAACATGTGACCCAGTGAGGCAGGAGCTTGGTTGCAGCGTTCGCAGGTTGGATCTTGCCCTGGAAACATTTTGGACAGTTTTAAGCGAGACAGATGAGCTCGATATATAATTTTTAGTTGAATAATTCTATGCTTTGCGCATATAGAACTCGAGTGAATTCTCTGCTTTGCTACCTTCCACTCCTTTTCTGATATATTGATTAAGAGATCTTCTTCCCAATGTCCTCTTGGATCTTTGAAAGGTAGGGACTCTAATAAGATTTTATATATTGCAGAAATAGTATTTATTTCCTCGAAATTGAGCAGTATTTTTTCCAGCATTGTGGAGGGTGCAAGGTGGGGGAAATTGGGCAATTTCTGTTTAACAAAATTTCTAATTTGAAGATAGTAAAAGAAATGTGTAGCTGGGAGGTTGAATTTTGAACGTAATTGTTCAAAAGATGTAAATATGTTGTCTATATAAAGATCTCTGAGCATTTTGATCCCAAAACTTTTCCAGGTATTAAAAACTGGATATACTTGCGAAGGGTGAAAGAGGTGGTTCTCTTGCAGAGATGCCACAGATAAAAGATTTTCCATCTTAAAATGCTTTCTAATTTGGTTCCATATTCTGAGTGAGTAAAGCACAATTGGGTTATTAGTATATTTGCGATAACTTTCATTTATTGGAGCGCAGAGCAGGGAATATAAAGAAGTACTACAGGATTTTACTTCTATTGCAGACCAAGCCTGTGTATGTTCAATGAATGAGGTTATTGTTGAATCTAACTGTTTAAAAAATGATTTATTGATATATATTGGAATGTTTTGAAATAAAAAGAGAAGTTTAGGAAGGATATTCATCTTAACAATGTTAATTCTTCCGGCTAGAGTGAGATGAAGGGTTGACCATCTATGCAAGTCTTGCTTAATTTTTTCCATACAGACGCCAAAATTTTGTTGATAAAGAGCTTTATGTTTACTTGTGATATTTACCCCTAGGTATTTAAACTGATCTGCTATGGTAAAAGGTAGGGTGTCTAATCTAATATTATATGCTTGTGAATTCACTGGAAAGAGTATACTTTTATTCAGATTAATTCTAAGACCTGATATCTTTTGAAATTCTGTTAGTGCTGTTAAAACAGCAGGGACAGTGTTTTCTGGGTCTGATATATATAAGACCATATCATCTGCATATAGAGAAATTTTCTGTTCCAGTCCTTCTCTGACGATCCCCTTTATCTGATAAGAATTTCGGCAGTGATCCGCCAGTGGTTCAATAGCGATTGCAAACAACAGTGGCGACAAGGGACATCCTTGTTTGGTACCACGTTCTAGTTTAAAGTAGTCTGAGCAAATGTTATTAATACAAACTGAAGCTTCTGGATTGGTATACAGTAGTTTGATCCATGCACAAATATTCGGGCCAAACCCAAATTTCTCCAATGCAGTGAAAAGGTAGTTCCATTCAATCATATCAAATGCTTTTTCTGCGTCTAATGATAGTAATATCTCTGGGGTGTTTGATTTTGCTGGTGAATATATAACATTAAACAAGCGTTGGAGATTTGAAGATAGGTGTTGGCCTTTAATAAATCCAGTTTGATCTTGTGATATTACCGAGGGCAGCACTTTCTCCATCCTTCTAGCTAGGATCTTTGAGAGTATCTTAACATCATTATTCAGGTGTGAAATTGGTCTGTATGATGCACATTGTAACAAGTCCTTATTTTGTTTAGGAAAGACGGTGATTAATGCTTGTCGAAATGTTTGAGGTAGTATTTGGTGGTCTTTAGCTTCTGGAAATGTTGCCAATAAGAGGGGAGCTAGCTGAGTGGAGAATTTCTTATAAAATTCTACGGGGTAACCATCAGGGCCTGATGATTGCCCGCTTTGTAGTGACTTTATAGCGTCTAGTAATTCTGTTAGCGTTAGAGGTTTATCCAGTTCCTCAGCACTTAAAGCATCTATTTGTGGTATCTGTGATGTTTCCAGGAATGCATTAGATTGTGTGTTGTCTTCTTTGGGCTCAGTAGAATATAAAGACTTATAGTAATCTCTAAATGTGTGCATTATTTTATTATGGTCGATGATTTCTTCTCCATTCTTGTTGGTGATTACTGGTATTGCATTATGAACTTCTTGTTTATGAATTTGTTGAGCTAAAAGCTTATTAGCTTTTTCTCCGTGTTCATAGTAATGCTGTCTAGACTTATAAATAAGTTGTTCAGTTTCTTTAGTTGTTAAGATGTTAAGTTCTGTATGCAGGGCCTGCCTTTTCCTGTGGAGAACTTAATTTGGACGCCTGGCTTGTTCTTCATCTATTCTAGTAATTTCATTTCTTAGCTCTGACACTTTCTTGGTTTCTAATTTATTTCTGTGGGAAAGATATGAAATAATCTGTCCTCTTAAGAAGGCCTTTAGAGTTTCCCAGAGTGTTCCTGCAGAAATCTCTGTGGACGTGTTTGTCTCTAGGAAGAAGCTGATTTGTTTGGATATAAATTCTGTGCAGTTCTCGTCTGCCAATAAAAGAGGGTTAAGACGCCATCTGCGAGGTGAGTGTGAGGGGCTTATTGATTTTAGCTCCAAGAGTAGAGGGGCATGGTCAGAGATAACGATTGTGTCGTATTTGCACGATTTAATTGTAGGCAGGAAATTATTATCTATAAAAAAATAATCAATTCTTGAGTAGCTATAATGCACTGGTGAGTAGAACGAATATGTTCTTGAGTTTGGGTTAAGAAACCTCCAGGGGTCTGATAAGTTGTGATCATTTAAAAACTGTGTAATTATCTTTGCAGTATTAGATGTCGTCCCCCTAGTCACAGGAGTCCTATCTAAGAGTGGATTTCAAACACAATTAAAGTCCCCAGCCATTATAATTTTATGAGTGTTCACATTGGGAATGGATGCAAATAGATTTTGCATGAATTCCTTATCATCAACATTGGGTGCATAAACATTTATCAAAATCATTTTACTGTTATATAAGTTGCCCATGACCATCACATATCTCCCTTCAGGGTCCGACACTACATCTGATGCTACAAATGGAACTGTTCTATGTATGAGAATTTCCACCCCTTTAGTTTTCTTTATAAAGCTAGAATGGAACATTTGGCCAGTCCAGTCTTTTTGTAGTCTGAACTGATCCTTGCTTAGTAAGTGGGTCTCCTGTAAAAATACTATTTTAGCGTTTAAGCCTGTTAGGTGGGAGCATACTTTCTTTCTCTTTAATTCGTGATTCAGGCCTTTAACATTCCAGCTCACAAAGTTAACTGTCCCATCATGGAGACATTGATTCTGAGTTTTTAATGTCATTTTATAGTTTTAATTGGTAATATGGCAGTTTTAATCTTAGTTTCAAGACTCCCCATGAGTTATTGCATTTTAGCCTATTATTGCATTGATATTTATAATTATAAGAATTACAAGAATAGATGAGATATAACCTGCTCTCCTTCTCTCCCCCCTTTATCCCCCCCCCCTTTGCCTCCTCACATGAGGCTAGACCCCACTTCGCGATGTTCCAGTCCTCTGACATACGAAGAGACAGAGCATGTCCAAAACAAAACAAACCCCACCTTGCAGCGGCGTTACAGAATTAAAACAGAGATATCTTTTGCAGCTAAATTCTTAATACTATCTGCCGAAAATATTATCATTAACAGTATTTAAGCTTGAAATAATCTTCAGCGCTTTTAAGTTAAGATATTAAGATAAAAAAAACAAAAAAAAAAAAAACAATGGAATCAACCCTGGGAGTGATTTTTAAAAAAACTAGTCTAGGATAAACCTGGTAATTCCTACTGTAATAGTATAATGGTAATAGTATAAATAGTAGAAAAAACAATAAACCAAGGGTATGATGTTAAACAGTCTACTTTAAGGTATAGTAGAATAAAAAATAAAAAAAACGAATCCTACTTTAATTACTTCCACATTTTCACACTCACGTCTATAACTCTATAACTCTGATTAAAACATAAACATATAAAGTCCAGATAAAGAAAAGGATGTATAATTATAATACCAGTCTCTTTAAACATGGATCCAGAGAGCAGATCATAGGTCCTTCCCGTGCCTTGATAGAATACGGCTCCTTATTAACTTTCAAAAAGTGTCGGAAACAGCTTCTTTAGTTCCTTTTCAGCTTCTTCTTTGCTTAGGAAAATATAATAATGATCTTGAACTTCCACTTTCAGTTTGGCGGGATACAAAAGGCTGTATTTGATATCGGCTTTCCGTAGCAACTTTTTAATGTCAATGTAGGATCTCCGTTTTGCAGCTGTTGATGGTGAGAAGTCGGGGAAAATACGAATAAGATTATTTTCGAATATAATCTCTTGCTTGTGTCTGAGAAGTGCCATCACATCAAGCTTACATCGTAGTCGCTCGAAGCGGACAATAAAAGACCTAGGTTTGAAGGCGCTTGGTATCTTTGTGCGATAAGCCGTGGCTATCTCAATGTCGAGTTTTAAGTCATCTCCAATTATTTTAGACAGTAATTCTACTGCAAATTTCACTGGGCTTGAGCTTGAGCTTTCTCGTTTCTCAGGTATACCCTCAATTCTTATATTATTTCTTCTGCACCCATCCTCCAGGGCTGCAAGTCTGTCTCCAAGATTTTTGCATTTGGAATTCGCAGCTGTGGCTTTTTCATCGGCGTTAGACGCCAGTTGTTCCACTGTTTCAACTCGAGCCGTGAGTCCCTGCTTTACGTCTTCCAGCTGATCTGAAACGTCATTAATCTGGTCAGCAAGCATTTTCAGTTTGGAATTAGTTTCTTCGATGTGTTCCACTAATTTCTCCAACATGCCTTTAAAGTTCACGTCAAAATGTTTAAATAGACGCGTTTCCTTATCTTTGTTATCCTTCTTAAGCTCGTTCTTGAGCTCAATGGTCACCTTCTTAAGATTTTTCTTGTTATCTTTCTTATGCTCATTCATGGCCGTAACCATGGCAGTGGCCAGTGTAGCGATCACTGTCCTGCTCCACTGACAGACTGAGAAGATCATTCCTCCCCCAAACTATGAGACTCTTCAATTCCACCAGAGGGGGTAAACGTTGAACATTATTCACGTTATTGTCTGGTTTTTTTTTTTTTTTACCTGCATTTTTTATTACTCTTTAATTTAATATTTTTGCTGCTGGAATATGTGAATTTCCCCCTGGGATTAATAAAGTATCTATCTATCTATCTATCTATCTATCTATCTATCTATCTATCTATCTATCTATCTATCTATCTATCTATCTATCTATCTCTTTCAGTTCGGACAGTTTGCTTTGGATTTCGTGCTCCGCGAGTGGAAATGCAGCTCCTGTCACAGCAGATGCTGCAGGCTCGCGATGAGTAGATGAGAGCACATCCTGCAGGGCCTTTTCTAGTCTCGAATGATCCTCAGAAATCAGCGATCCATCGCGACCTGTACCACTTGCACCTTCGCTCCCATTTTCACTCTCGACTGGAGACGATACAATGGAGCGAGGTCCCAGGAAATCTGCGCATTCGTCTGCCTGTTCCAGGTAAGTCTCCATGAGGCCATACCTTGCACTTGCACTCTGGCCAGAAGTCTGTCCAGACTTTGATGCAGCTATAAGTTTCTTTTCCGGTTCTTTCTGTTTTTTCTTCTTGTTACTCATGCTTGTATATTGTAGTGGAAGTTCCTTGGTCGGGTTAAATACAGGATACCTCTAAATAATATGAAATACGTGGAAAAATAAAGCCGCTGCTAGCGGAGCTCTGCTTCAGACATCCATCTCCTATAAACGGACGAGACCAGTGGCTTCTTTTATCTAAGTCCCTGAAAGTAGGTATTGTGAGTCCCAACAACTCCCCCTGGTGGTCACTCCATGAACTCCAGCAGGGCTGCATCATGGGACTACAGTTCCCAGCATGCCCTGCAGGTGTCTGTGTGGGAATCCTAACCCTAGGGATTCTGCCATCTAGTGTATTGGGGAGAAAATATTCAGCAGTTCTCATCTCTCCTTCTACTACACTGGCCTCCCAGGCCACAGTAAGGGTCCCTGTTCAGTCCTGCCCACGTGTGCCGTCCATTACACTGGTTTGGTCATTTGTTCTTATTCCTCTGTTAAGAAAAGAACCTAAGAGGTTAGTTGCCACCTTTTGTGTTAGGTATGCGTTGCAGATGGTCCGATAAAACGATGGAACTGTTAAAACTGACCACAAAATACACACAAAAACTGTTACAGCTTAATAAATAATAGACAGATGGATATCTTTTCTATTGTTTTCTATTTAAATATTGAAGCTCAGATGAAACAGCTATCCGATATTCATGTGTTCATACGCTGGGCGAGGCTGCTCAGGTATTTTTGTGGCCTGGCGGTTGACTTAAATTGAACGATTCCTGACTTGCTCCATTGTTTCTTCTGCTCCTAGACAGGCTGAGGCTCCCTGAACGGGAACAAGCAGCACTGAAAAACATGCAAGCGAATGGATGCTCCCTGTGGAAATGGCTTCAGTTAAACTTTTAAAACATTACAATGTGAACTTTTCGAGCTTCCACAACGCTCACCTTATAATGCAAATGGCCTTCAACTGCTAAGCCTTCTGAAAAAGCAACCAAACTGAAAGGCACAAAACGTTCCTTTGAAAACACAGAGAGCGAGAGAGGCAGCGATTTTTCTTGAAAGTGTAAACTCCGAAGGATTCAGATGCCTGTAGCTAGGAAAATATTGACTGGTCAGGTGTATTTTATTTTGGGTAAGCAGTCGCAAAGGCTGCCTGTGGGGAATTGGCTTTGCTGCAGGCGATATGATGAAAAGGATGGAAGAGAAACAAAAACTGCAAACAGGTTTTAAATTCTGCATTGCCTGTGGTTCCATAAAAAGAAACTTTTAAAGTTTAACGCACTCAAACAGATGGCACAGAGTGCCTGAAATTCCCCAGCCTTGAGTCTTACTCATGCAGGCTTTCGGGAAGAAGTGGCCTTTTTGGTCCCAATGCTGAATTGAAAGTTGACATTTCACACCGTGCAGTTTTAACTGGGCTTGACAATAAACTAAGAAGATGCCTCCCAAACAGACACATACGCACACTTTTAACAACAGAAAAAAATAAGAATTATAACCAAGTATGGCATCAGCTCATCTGTCAGGAGAGCTCCTGTGTGAATATCCAAGGATCCTTGAAGGGAGATGGAAGGCACCTGTGATTAGCGTCGTAGCCCGATGTTTAAGGAGCTGTTAGCAAAATGGCATGTGCTGCGTATCGGTTTAGCACACTCACGAATCCTAACACAACGTCACATCGCAACCTGACACCACCAGCGATGGACTGCCACCCTGTCCAGGGTTTGTTCCTGCCTCACACCTTATGCTGGCTGGGGTATAACACAACCCCCAACCTTCAACCCATTTCAGGACTAAGAGGGTCAGAAAATGACTGACTGACCACCTGATCGACTGACTGACTGACTTACAGACTGACCGATTGACCATCTGACTGACTTACAGACTGACCGACTGACCATCTGATGCCTGACTGACTGACCACCTGACTGACAGACTTACAGACTGACTGAGTGACTGACTGACCGCCTGACCAACTGACTGACTGACTGATCAACCATCTGAATGACATACTGACTGACTGAACATCTGACGCCTGACCGACAGACTGACTGACTGACTGACTAACTGACTGACTGACCACCTGACTGTCTGACTGTCCACCTGATTGACTGCCTGACCGCCTGACTGACTGTTTGACCACCAGACCACCTGACTCACTGACTGACTGTCTGACCGCCTGACTGACTGCCTGACCATCTGACTGATTGACTGACCATCTGAATGACTTACTGACTGACCATCTGACGCCTGACTGACAGACTGACTGACCACCTGACTGTCTGACTGTCCACCTGACTGACTGCCTGACCGCCTGACTGCCTGACTGACTGTTTGGCCACCAGACCACCTGACTGACTGTCTGACCACCTGACCACCTGACTGACTAACTGTCTGACCACCTGACTGACTGCCTGACTGACCGACTGACCATCTGACTGACTGACTGTCCACCTGACTGACTGACTGACTGACTGCCTAACTGACCACCTGACTGACTGACTGACTAACTGCCTGACTGCTTGACTGACTGTCTGACCGCCTGACTGACTAAGTAAGTGCCCCTTCAGTGTGTCCAAAGACTCCAGTGCTGTCTTAAACTCCCTACACTGTTTCTGTTCAAGAGAAGGTAGTGTTGGTGCCTCTTCACCTAATGACTACACTTACCTCATGAAGACCGTTGACGGCCTGGTCCTGCAGTATACGAGTGCTCTTGTGGTAGACCACCAGGACCACTCATGGCTGAACAAAGGACTGGGAGAATTATGTTTTTTGATTTCTCTTGATTTCTCCAGTACCTTCAGTACCATCCAGGTAGGGCTGATGTCAGTACACAGAGGAACTACATAAGAAAGGGCAAAGCAGGCTCGTTTTCCTAAGGAAACTGTGTCATTTTGAACAATGCTACATATCGTTTCTCTGACACCAACACTGAGGAATATTTGCAACAGCCGAAGTGTGTCAAGAAACGTTAGGGGGGGGGCTCCTTCATACAAACAACAATATCTATCTATCTATCTATCTATCTATCTATCTATCTATCTATCTATCTATCTATCTATCTATCTATCTATCTATCTATCTATCTATCTATCTATCTATCTAACCAGGTTTCTGTTTTAACGAGATTTATTCAGCTTAACCCAGTTATTTGTGTGCAAGTAAACACACTGAGTCTTGACTACTTCAAAGGTGACTTGAAACTTAAAGGTCAGGAAGTAATCCATTGCTAAACATTTAGTTATACACCTATTTAAGATGGTGGCACACTGGAGCAGCTATCCAAGCTTTTGGACACCATCTGCCCTCACTAGAAGACATTTTTAGATCACAATTCTTTTCTAACAGCATTGTGAAAGACACTACCATCATCTTACTGTCATCTTTTCACACTGCTGCCTTCTCGGAGACGCTAGAGGGCCATAACCTGCACCTCCAGACACAGAATGACTATTTATTCTAGAGCTATCACTGAAATGAACTTAGTGAAAAAATTACCCCCAACCACCACCCCTTAGTCGTTTTTTCTGGGGCCTTGCATATAATTTTGCGTCTCACATGAAATGCTGATGACTGTCTATAATCTACCAGATGTGCAATACTTTTTGTATTTGCATTATGTATATATATTTTGTGGTCCTCCCTACGTGAAGTTTGCATGTTCTCCCCATATCTGCGTGGGTTTCTTCCAGGTGCTCCGGTTTCCTCTCACAGTCCAAAGACATGCAGGTTAGGTGGATTGGCGATTCTAAATTGGCCCTAGTGTGTGCTTGGTGTGTGGGTGTGTTTGTGTGTGTCCTGCGGTGGGTTGGCACCCTGCCCGGGATTGGTTCCTGCCCTGTGTTGGCTGGGATTGGATCCAGCAGACCCCCGTGACCCTGTGTTCGGATTCAGCGGGATTGGAAAATGGATGGATGGATGGATATATATTTTGTTCATGAGTGATCTTAAATAGTTTATAGCTAACAACTGTTATATAATGACTGTACAGGGAGAAAGAGTCATCGATGATTTCAAATTAAGGTTAAGGTGGTGAAACTGGAAAAGCAAGCTGAGATCCATGCCACCATTGAAGTTAGTATTTGAAACAAAGGCCAACACATGAAGCAACAACATGAAGCCAGAAGAGATAGTTCTTCCCTTGGTCACCACAAGATGAAAGTTTGTACTGATTCCTGGTTTCGACATGATTTTCCCTTCCTAATCAGGACATAAATTTGCCTTACTCCCTTGATCAGTAAAAAACCAACAAGGCATTAACTACTTTAATTTGACCTAAAGCCTGACAGACACTTATGCAGAATGCAATTCTTTATTCGGTTTAATTTGTAACTGCTGAAGACGACTTCTAGAATTTTACTTGAAGAGGTGAGTTAGAAAGAGCAATCTGCCCCCTAACCGCAGCACTGATTCCTGGGATTTTGAGTTCTTCCACCAGCTCAATGCTAAACCTGTGATGTCACCAGCCCACTCTTTTCTGGTGATTTATACAAAAGGGGCTGCAGTGTTTCATTTTTTTTATTTTGTCAAAGCGCCCACATGAAAGAATACTAATCATTATTAAAAGACGGAGACTCATGACTTTCCCCTTTCATGGTTCTAAACACTTTAACAAGAGGAGCGAGGTCAGCTGAGAGGACAGCGGGCAGATTCCAAATATTTTTGCTTATATTGTGGGGGTGATAGAAGAGCAGCAGAAGGGACCGTAAGGATATTTTCCCATCCAAATACCTGAAAATCATAAAAAAATCAGCCCCCTACTTCAAATAAAGGCAACACACTGGATTTCTTGATGTTTTACTTGCTTAAAGCAATGAATTAATGACTCTTTTCTATTAATTTGAATATATTGCATAAAGTTCACAAAAGCTGCCCTCTATCTAATTATTTTGTTTCTCTATGATGATGTTTGGACAAGCATTAAGATTAAAATTACATTAGTTAAATTATTTCTGCTGGAAAATGAGTATTAGATGTCATCAACAAAATGAATAAAGTCTTAACAATAATCACTTCAGTGGGAGTGCGTCAGGACTGCTTGTCTTCCCTTTATTAACATAAAAGGAAAAATATTCTGAGGGAGACATAAAGGAAAATCCAGAAATAGATAAAACAGCATTGTTTGATGTGTTTTTTTTTTTTTTTTGTAAGGGGCGACCAGGGAGATTCCACCCACCATAATATCTCATTGGCTTTTCATGTGCTGAAGCCGAGCTTGTGTCTTGTTCTCTTTTTCCATTCCTTTATGAATTTAAAATGTGTTTTATCCACAGCGCTCCAAGTCACACCATGGAGATTTACTTGTGCTCATAAAGGGATTGCCAGGAATGGCAAGAATGTGACATAGAACAGGAATGGCCTGCCAAGGGGTGGTAGGTACAGTGGCTCTTGATTGGCTCTCTTGAGCAGTTTTGCAAAGAGGAAGGAAGAAAAATGGAAGAGTGGAGATGTGAAAAGTTCATAGCAAGAGGCAGGGAGACCTATACATCTACTAAATACCGACTTGAAGCAGTGGCAAATCTTCCATAAGAGTTTTCTATGGGGCCCATGACAGCAAGTGGCATTTTCACCATCAAGAGCTCATTAAAACAATGAAGTATCAGCACACCAAACTGATCAAGGGGGAAATTCCATGTTATGGATGAGTATCGGTAAGTTGAAAATGATCAAAGGGGGAGAGCTACTTGGGGGATGACAAGTCTCAGTGACAAAAGGAAAAAGTGAGAAATACCACACTGCATTAAATGATCAACCATCTGTCAAGGAGATGTGGGCCTATGGGGGGGTCTTACTGCGCCTTTGAGTTTATCTAATGGGGGATGGGCAGTCTCGTGGCCCTGGAACCCCTGGAGATTTTGGGTTTTTTTTCTACAAT
The DNA here is from genome assembly GCF_900747795.2 of Erpetoichthys calabaricus. NCBI lineage: Eukaryota > Metazoa > Chordata > Cladistia > Polypteriformes > Polypteridae > Erpetoichthys > Erpetoichthys calabaricus. The sequence continues at coordinate 83,496,461 of NC_041410.2, read as the reverse complement.
CCTCTGGAGTTTTTTTTTTGTTTGTTTGTTTTTTCTGTCTTCCCGGCCATTGGACCTTACTTTATTCTTTGTTACTTAGTATTGCCTAGTCTTATTTTTATTTTTTATAAACTTTTCTTTCCTCATCTTGTAAAGCACTTTGAGCTACATCATTTGTATGAAGATGTGCTATAGAAATAAATGTTGTTGGGGACTCAGACAGCATTTCTATAATATAGAAAACCATTTTAAAGTCCCTTTCCTTTTAAAGATCCCAGAGTTCAGTGGAAAAAGGATCTCTCACTCAACATTTAAGAAAAGGAGTGGAGGGCAGCCACGCACAGAATTCACTCAAGCTCCATATGTACAAAGCATTGATTATTCAAATTAAAATCTTTAATCGAGCTCATCTGTCTCGTTTGAAATTGTCCAAGATGTATCTAGGGCAAGATCCAGCCTGTGAATGTTGCAATCGAGCTCCAGCCTCACTGGGCCGCATGTTTTGAGCATGAACCAAATTAACTTCATTCTGGACAAAAATCTTTAAATGCCTTTCAGATAGCCCAGGTGTCACAATCCCTCCTAACCCACTAACAGCTGTGTTTGGTGGGCTCACGGAGGGGCTTCAAGTGGAGAAGAACAAACAAACGGTAATTGCCTTCACTTCACTATTGGCACGTAGACTTGTCTTACTCAACTGGAACTCACCTCTTTTAAGTCAGTGGGTATCTGATTTTATATACTGTTTGAAATTGGCAAAAATCAAATTCTCACTTAGAGGATCTGTGCAGAACTTTTTAAAAACCTGGCAGGATCTGATCAGTAACATATTAGAATAAGCCTTTACTTTGGGGGAAAAGACTCCTTTCTCTCTTCACTATTTTTAATAGTTGTGCTCTGGTTGTTGGCCTTCCTCTCTTTCTCATGGGTGAAGGTTGATTTGATTTTAGTTTTGTTAAGTTTGACTTGATTGTATGGAATGGTATACGCTATTAATAGATACAATACATAAAGTTAAAGAAAAAAGAAAGAAAGAAAGAAAGAAAGAAAGAAAGAAAGAAAGAAAGAAAGAAAGAAAGAAAGAAAGAGAAAGAAAACTTATTGTCATTTTCTAACCTGCATAATCCAGGCCAGGGTCACGGTGGGTGCCTGGAGCCCATTCCAGCTAGAATAGAGTGCCAGGCAGGGCACCAGTCCTTTGGGTCACAAAAACAACACACCGGGGTAAATTCACCTGAACGGCTGGTGTTTGGACTGCGGGAGGAAACGAGAGCACCCGGAGGAAGCCGATGTGGACACGGGAAGAACATGGAAACTCCACACAGCAGTACCACCACTGTTCCACCATGCCATCCCACCATGAACTGAATGGAGTAAATACTTATCTGATCGATTATTTTGTGCATTATATTTATAAAGAATTTATACCACTTTGTGGAGATCTGTTTTCACTTTGACATTAAACAGTCTTTTATCATGTCAAAAAATGCAAATTAAATGCTTTGTACTTCAATGTTGTATAACAATTTAATGTGAACACTTCCAAGGAATGAATGCTTTTTACAGTAAATGTGCTCTGCAACAGACTGGCACCGCTGTCCTGGGCTGCTCTGTGACTTCACTCCCCGCCACACACACACATACACACACACATCCCTCATACTAAACTGCCATAAGCAATACACATGATTTGCACAGTGGGGCAGCGGTGGGATTTCTGGCTGTGATCTTGGGGGAAAGCTTACAGCAGAATCATTCTGAATAAAAGTATAAAGCTTTAAGCCTTCCAAATCATGAAATCGGAAGATAAGACCACTAATCCACTTTCAAATTTAAATGAGAGGGATGAGACAACAGGAGCAGCTCTATTCCTACCGGCAGCTTGGTCCCCCTGTCTGGAGGAGTCCTGAACATATGAGCCATCCAAGCAGACATAGCGCACGACTCTCTCCTGCCAGCTCCCTGATAGCTTATTCAGCTGTTCCCGCTGAAGGTTACCAGGAGATGCAGCCTCCATCTCGACATTTTATTACTTTGAGAATGAGTCCTGACAGCTTTGAAATGGCCGGACCACACTTTAAATCTGAAAGAAAAAGAAAAAAGATGTCCGGTCTCTCTCTTATATGTTAGGTGACAAGTGGCACAAACTAAACGTCCCCCCCCGCACCGCACCCCACCACTGCCCCCCACTGCCCCCCACTGCAGCCTCTCACTTCATCATTTTCACTTGGAAATCAATCAAAGTGCAGAGCTGATGGCTGAACAAAGTGTTGGATCAGCACTGTCACCAAAAAACAAGACTTCGACTCCATCAGTACTTGCCTGAAATATCACACTTTCACCATTGCTTTGCAGAAACACGAAGCGGGCAGACTTTATCTCACATAGGGTACTGTTGCAAAGTGTTATAGTTAAATAATTATTCACAATTCATTCTAATTTTACATTCATTATATTGGGAAAGACATCGTAGCAAGAGAACACAACTCAATCAAACAGGTTAGAAAGTAAAACAGTACGTAATAAATGAAACTTCACTCTCAGTATAACTGTTCACAATTAATCCTAAGATAGATAGATAGATAGATAGATAGATAGATAGATAGATAGATAGATAGATAGATAGATAGATAGATAGATAGATAGATAGATAGATAGATAGATAGATAGATAGATGGATATGAAAGGCACTATTTAAAGTGATAGATAGATAGATAGATAGATAGATAGATAGATAGATAGATAGATAGATAGATAGATAGATAGATAGATAGATAGATAGATAGATAGATAGATAGATAGATAGATAGATAGATAGATAGATATGAAAGGCACTATTTAAAGTGATAGATAGATAGATAGATAGATAGATAGATAGATAGATAGATAGATAGATAGATAGATAGATAGATAGATAGATAGATAGATAGATAGATAGATAGATATGAAAGGCACTATATAAAGTGATAGATAGATAGATAGATAGATAGATAGATAGATAGATAGATAGATAGATAGATAGATAGATAGATAGATAGATAGATAGATAGATAGATAGATAGATAGATAGATAGATAGATAGATGTTAATTTAGTATAGTAGGCAGGATTAGATAGATAGATAGATAGATAGATAGATAGATAGATAGATAGATAGATAGATAGATAGATAGATAGATAGATAGATAGATAGATAGATAGATAGATAGATAGATAGATGGGAAATAGGACAATTGACCTACTGTATGTAAACGTTAAAGACACATACAGCGCCACGGAAAGCAAATCCTAACCATTGCTTTTCAGAAACACGAAGCGGGCAGACTTTATCTCACATAGGGTACTGTTGCAAAGTGTTATAGTTAAATAATTATTCACAATTCATTCTAATTTTACATTCATTATATTGGGAAAGACATCGTAGCAAGAGAACACAACTCAGTCAAACAGGTTAGAAAGTAAAACAGTACGTAGTAAATGAAACTTCACTCTCAGTATAACTGTTCACAATTAATCCTGAGATTGATAGATAGATAGATAGATAGATAGATAGATAGATAGATAGATAGATAGATAGATAGATAGATAGATAGATAGATAGATAGATAGATAGATAGATAGATAGATAGATAGATAGATAGATAGATAGTGTGGGATATGGCCGGCCTGTCATCCCGGCTAATACCCCCAGGTCGCCAGATGGAGCTCTCCCTGCGGCATGGAAGTGCCCCGCACACCAGCAGGGAATCATGGATGATGGAGTTTTCCTTTACAGCCCTGCTGGATACCACAGGGGCCAACAGATGACACCGCAGGGAGGCCCAGAGAGTTGTTTGTGCCCTATAAACCGGAAGTATGTCATAGGCAAGGCGACAAAGGAAATGACGTACTTCCGGGATGAAGAAAAGGACTTTTTATCTGACCCAGAAGTGATAAGGAATCACATGGACTGTAGGGTTGGAACCACTTCCGGGTCAGGGAATATAAAAGGACTATGGGAAATCCCAGAAGCTGAGCTGAGCTGGGTGGAAGGGTGGCAACACGTCTGGGAGTGTGGAGGATTATTGTAGTGATTAGTACTGTGTATTATATGAGTATTGTGGAGAGGAGGGTGCTTTGTGCACGTATTTGTTCAAATAAATTAAATTATTGGACTTTTACCTGGTGTCTGACGTCTGGTCTGAGGGTTCAAGGGAGCGAGAGCGATCTAATCTGTTACAATAGATAGATAGATAGATAGATAGATAGATAGATAGACAGACAGACAGACAGACAGACAGACAGACAGACAGACAGACAGACAGACAGATAGATAGATAGATAGATAGATAGATAGATAGATAGATAGATAGATAGATAGATAGATAGATAGATAGATAGATGGTATAGTGTAGTAGGCAAGATTAAAAATTTAAATAAATTAGCAAGAAATGCATTTGATGATAAATAGATAATGTGATAGACGGCCGGCAGCTCAACCCGGAATAGAAGGAAGGGGGAAGGCGGCTACTTGCCAACACTGCTTCACCCAAAACGCTAGATGGCAGCTTCCCTGGAGTGCAGTGGTACCCCGGATTCCTGAAGAGCACTATGGAGTTCAGACACACATCCCTGCTGGGTGCAGTGGGTGCTGCCAGGAGGAGTTGTCAAAGGGCATGGGGACATATACTTTTATTGTGGCCCACAAGTACGAGGTAGTCACGGGGACGGAAGCCCCAAAGTACTTCTGGGCAGAAGAAAATCCCTGTTCTCTATTAGACCCGGAAGTGCCAGCCAGTCATGTGGTCAGAAGGACAGAAGTACTTCTGGGTCAAAGACTATTTAAAGGACTGATGGGAACCCAGCAGGCGAGCTGGACTTGGGAGGTGGTTTGACAGAGCTTGCTGGGAGTTGTGGAGGAGAAATTAGTGATTATTTGTTCTACCATATTGATGTTTATGGTGGAGGTGCTTTGGGGCACGATACAGAGAAAGGAAGAAATTAAATTACTTCTTGGTGATGTTTGTCTGTTGGGGAAAAGGTGAGCAACAGTGCCACCAAGCGTCCACTCATTTACAATAGAGAGATAGATAGATAGATAGATAGATAGATAGATAGATAGATAGATAGATAGATAGATAGATAGATAGATAGATAGATAGATAGATAGATAGATAGATAGATAGATAGATAGATAGATAGATGTGAAAGGCACTATATCATACAACGATGGATTTCTATTATAGTTGCTGGACTTGTTAGAGTGCTGCAGATCAGCTAGGAAGTCTGCTGAAGTTTATTCTTTCATTCACCCGCCAACAAGGCCATCCTTATTGGGTATTGAATCTCTTCTGTAATCAATTCTTTAAGTTTATCCTAAATGTCCTCCTCTCCTTTCCCCTCTATTGTAATAAGATGCCATCTGGCAGGAGTCTTTCATGAAATTATTAGGTTAACTCAGGACCACCGGGGCAACCCTTTAAGCAGCTCTTCTCAGTGTCTCACAGTGATGAGAGATCCAGAGAGGAGTCTCTCCCTCTCATACCTTCACACTCCCCCTTCCGATCCCGTGGCGTCTAAACCTCTGCTGCGGAAAGGTTAATACCAAACAGCAACAAAGCAAATGGGTTTTTCGGCAGACAAATGCCACAGAAGCAAAACGTCTGCAATGTTTTCCTCTCATCACTCAAGCCCTGCTAGTTCTAAATAACATGGCCATTAATCATTCCTCCCTTTCTCTCGTGGTCAGCAGCACTGTCCCTCTCCTTGGATAACTGCTGACTTTCAACAGACCCTGAATCTGAGATGCCTGCCCTGAGTTCTAAAGAGGGGGAACCAAAAAGAAAATCGGAGCAGAGAATAAAACTAAAGCTCACAACTTATAGAGGGTGGCATTAGGTGACCTGTTAGTCAACAAAAAATGAGCATGTGAGGGTGTATGTGTGTGTGCGTGTGTGAGTGGACCATGATGGACCAACGTCACGTCTATGATCAACTTCGGCCTTGCTCACAAAGCTTCTACCTGTTTGTGAACTTTAACCTGAATAAACATGTTCAGGTAATAAATGAATGAGTAATAGAAGGAAGGAAGGAAGGAAGGAAGGAAGGAAGGAAGGAAGGAAGGAAGGAAGGAAGGAAGGAAGGAAGGTTAGATTATGGTATATGGTGATTAATTGGCCCAGTGTGTTTGTGGGTGTGTGGTGTGCATGCCTTGTGATGGACTGATTTCTTGTCCAAGACTGGTTTCTGCCCTGTACCCAATGCAGTTGGCATATCCTCCACTTCTTCATGACCATGTATTGTAATCATCACTTTCAGAATATGAATGAATTACAAGTTGATTAACAGCTGTAAACTTGCCCAGTTGGAATGCCCAGTGACTGAAGTCCCATCAGTTAGTCCTGCTTTTATACCTGATGAGGTTGCCTTGACCACTTACTGATAAAAATGAATACATGAATGTGAATTAAATTGATTGTTGATTGATATGAACCAGTGATGATATGTGAGATAGTGTGTGTCCAATGCTCTCCTAGAACCTACTGTAGTCTTCTGTCCAGTGCTGTCAAGAAAGTCACCAACTCCATATTAGTCTTTATTGGACAGAAGTCAGTTCAATTAATTAGTTAATTCATTATTTAATTAACTGGGTGAAAAGATGACAGCAAGATGATGGTAGTGTCTTTCACAATGATGTTAGAAAAGAATTGTGATCTAAAACTGTCTTCTAGTGAGGGCAGATGGTGTCCAAAAGCTTGGATAGCTGCTCCAGTGTGCCACCATCTTAAATAGGTGTATAACAAAATGACTAGCAATGGATTAC